>NC_071286.1:83695857-83733193 GCF_943735745.2 Anopheles bellator
AAATAAACATTAACAATAAAATAAACTACCACTTCACAATGTACATTATCGACTTGGTTCCATCTTTTCACTAGTGTGCACGTTGTCACCATATTCATAAGGATGATTCGCCATTACCTCGTGTAGAGATAGAAGGATACATTTTCGTTCGGACATTGCTTGACCGTTTCAAAGCACTTGAGGAAATTCCAGTCGGCGTCGACGGCACAACGCAAACTGAACGCTGCTGAGAGTAGTACAATCCACTTTAAATTTGCGTCTTTTGACATCACTTTGAACTTGAACGGTTGGAAGCTGCCCTTAATTATTGGTGCATGGTGTGCCAATAGAACTACAAACGGTTGCGCTGCGCTGTTGTGTCGAACCAGTCACCAAGCACGTTGCGGGTGTTCTAAAACTGTGTAATTTCTTATTTACCCACTTTTATACGATACACGATGGCAAGGTATCATGCCTTATCGCGTTACACGTTCCACCAGCCGCGTGCAATTAGTCATTTTCCTTCGCGGCGTGTATCGAAAGAAGGAGCCCGAAAGAATGCAGCCCAAGAACCGCTTCCACGGACGTTGTTACTCGATTCAAACCCCGTTCGTAAATGAAGTCGCGAATTTCGAAAGATGCATTCTTATGATGCACAGAAATTGATGCCACAAGAGAAAAAGTGACGCTGTCGTGGTGTGCCTCACATGCTGATTCTTGAGCTGGGCGATTTATTGAGGCCTTACCATTTTTGAAATTTACTGCCCTTAATCGACAACTCTTGCATATGCACACCTGCAACACTTGTTGCTCTTTGGTAATTTCGTTGTGTGTATTACGTTTCGAAAAAGTTCATTAATGTGAGTGTGGCGAAGAGATGTTCTAGTTCTTCCAGTGGTACAGCGATCGAGATTGATTAAAAGATCCGGGTGATGAACTTGAACATGGTAATTGTTGACGGGCTCGAGCTGAAACCACATCAAGCCTACATTAGGTCAATAGATTGCAACATGGCCGAATAAAGGGGTTTTTTAATTACGGTTTTCTTTATCATGAACGACATGGTGTGCCAATAAAACACCTAGCAAACGTTGAAGAGCTCACAGCACGGGTAAAACCATTATCAAATACAAAACGAGTAGTAAGACGAGTAGTTGGAACAGTGGGTTTGATTTGTTTTTCGCTACTACTCGCCCTTGGACGGTCGAGGAAGTGAATAACATAAATTACCGTATCACCCCAGTGCGGTACACATTAAGAAACGATAAAGTCACCCCCGGGTTGCGCTAAACAGTTTGCTGGAGGAAAAGTAACGACGGTTTGAGGACCTTGCCACTTATGGAGCTCATTAGGCGCTTCTAAACCATTGTAATTATAATTAAGATTAGGTTCTTGTGATTTTTCATTAATGGAGCTCAGCATATCGCAAACAAACCGTTACCTGCAAGCGGAACTATGTGTTGAGCACGGTGACTAGATGCGTAACGGTACATTTTCTTGTCATAATTAGTGGAGGAATGTTTTAAAAGAAAATCAGACGACAATAAAAACCTAACGTACAAATTGAACTTCATACCGCTGTTATGAATAAGTTTGAATTATTTCACTCGTGGTTGCGATGAAACATTTCACATGCGTTCTGCATTTCGAAATGGAATGTCACATTATTCGAAAATCAGCTGACAGTTTGCGATTTTGTTTTGATTTTTTTGTCCTGTGGTTAAAAAGAATACAAACGTTATCAGTTATCAGAATGCTGCTCTTATCGTAAGTGATTGTGCAAAAGGTTTGTCTCTATACTCAAAAGTTAGTTTTGCTTCCTACAGATTCACTGCTGCTCAATGAAGGCCTAGTATGGTTGCCTTCGAAGGAAGATGTTACAAGCTTTCCAAAACGGTTTACGCAAGATGAGCACTGATCGAATGGCGGCAACAACGAAGCTAAACGAACTCTTCCGTCGCGGAGTGGAAGCGGTTACACCAAAGTCCCTGTTCCAAAACTGTAGTTCGATGAAGGAGCTCGAGCAAAGCTTTGCCCACGACAACAAGCGCTACCACGTGGTTGGTTTCGGCAAGGCCGTACTTGGCATGGCCGTTCAGATAGAAAAACGACTCGGCCCAAGGCTACACAGTGGCTGCATCAGTATCCCGGTCGGAACCACCGATCGGTTCGACGGTAATCCAGACTTTCGCCTGTCACCAAGCAGCGTAATCGAGGTGATCGAATGCGCGCCTAATAATCTACCGGATGAGAGAGCTTTGAACGCCGCGAAAAAGATTCAATCCGTTGCACGCAGCATGACCGAACGCGACGTACTTTGCGTGCTGGTTTCTGGCGGCGGCTCAGCCTTGCTGTGTGTTCCGAAAGAACCGATTACGTTGGCGGAAAAGCTGGCTATTATAAAATCCCTCGCTGCTTCCGGTGCAACAATTGATGAGTTGAATTATGTCAGAATAGCAATGTCCGATGTGAAAGGCGGCAAGCTTGCCGCGGCCGCAAAGGATGCTTTTCGGTTGTACTCGTACATAATCTCGGATATTGTTGGTGACCCACTGGCACTGATCGCCAGTGGCCCCACGATCTTCGACGGCAAAGCGGTTGTAAAAGAGCAAGCTACAAAAATACTAGTTAACTATGGTCTTTGGAACAGTTTGCCTGTGTCCGTTGTGAACGTGCTGCAAGAGACTGTTCCAGAGGAAGCCCCGTCAATTCCGGGGTCAGTATTTTTATTGGGCAATAACTCAGTAGCCTTGGACTGCATAAAACAACAAGCCAAATGCCAAGGCCTGAGGTGCATTGTACTGTCGAAAATGGTTCAGGGAAACGTACGCACAGTCAGCAGAATGTACGTCGAGTTGGCTGATCTTGTTAATCAATTCAAATCAAATTCGATTTCCGAAAGTAAACTGAAAGACAAGATGAGCAGCATGTTTCAAACATATAAATTTCCTGACCTACAACAGGAAAAGTTCGTGGCGATGGTGATCGAGAGCAAAGCTGAAAATCTGCTCATTATTGGGGCAGGCGAAACGACGGTCTGTGTCGAGGGCGACGGTCTAGGGGGACGTAACCAGGAACTGGCGCTCCGGTTTTCGTACGGCATCAGACGATTGCGCAACATTCCTGATGGTGTAACCTTTTTATCGGCCGGAACCGATGGTATCGATGGTCCAACGGATGTGGCTGGCGCTATTGGAGGTGCCTTCGTCGCTAGACAGTATGAGGCATCGCACCCAACGAAGGATGGACTGAGTTTGGCTGAGCGTAATGATTCGTATCACTTCTACGAATCACTGGCCGGTGGTAAATATTTCGTAAAAACCGGCCACACGGGAACTAACGTAATGGATGTGCACCTATTACTGATTGAGAAGAGAACTTAGAACGGGTCCCCATCAAACCACCGATTCCGGCTGCACTGGAGGAAGTGTGATAATATAAATCAGTCTGTTTAACCAACAGAACGCCTGATGACCTCGTTTGCTTCATAAAAGTAATGATTTCCTAATGGTCCGATAAAAAGCCTGTCGCTAGGACAGAACCTGTTCTCCGCTTCGTCTTCTTCTTCCCTTCCTCTTCTAGGCCATGAGTCATCCCCAGAAAAAAACGCCGGAAGAAGTTAACCGAATCGAAATTTATGGCACACAGCGCGGGGAGCGCGTCGATGTGGTCTGTGAACTATTTTTCTCTACGGCGGCCCCAAGCGGCCCAGCATGACGCAGGTGGTTCTGCGTAGATAGTACGGCGATTCTTCTTGATAATCGTCCCCTGCGGGCAGCCGAGATCAGGTAAAACCACCCTGCGTCGCCCCGTCCCCGTCCGTCATCCCTGCCCACCAAAAAACACACGGAGATCAAGAGCCGAGACCTGCCGGACAGTCTCGGAGACACAGGTGGAGCGTGGTGGTGGAACCTGAGGCAACAGCAGACGGTATGGCACGCGGGATCGCGTGGTTCGCCACCACCAGGCCGTGCCATCTGCTGCGATTGACGCTCGGGGACTCCAATTTACATATTTTTACCCGCTTTAATCTTAAAATTATGCAAAAATATAATAATTCTCATAAAAGTTGTACATCTGGCGGGTGAAGAGGTCTGACCAGTTCTGCCAGTTGGCATATTAGGAAAGATACGCTGTGAGAAATAGGAATAAAAAAAGCCCCACCAACCAGCCAGCCAGCCAGCCAGGCAGTCGGCTGACCTGTCACGCGGGTTGGGCTGGGGCCGGCGGAACGATCGCGCACGAAATCAAGAAGGTTGGAGCACGTTGCGGAATGAAATATTCGCTCCCCAAGTGCCAAGTGGATTCTTGCGTGGATCCACTTGCGCGGTGCGTGCGCACGGAGTCCTTGCCCTGGGCTCGTGAGGATCGACCGATCACGTTCCACGTTACACAACATCTCTCCCTCTCTCAACACATGCCCAGCCCATGACCGCAGCACCATGATGCACTCAACGCGCAACCTAATGGAGCGGTTGACCGGTCGGTCCCTACAAATGACCGAAAAACGGGCCCACAACGTGTCCACTCACTGCGCGCTGCAGCTGCGCCGACCGGGGCCCGGAGCCGACGATGAAAGTAAATGGTTAAATCCCATGAAATATGTCCTCCTTTTTTCGTATCGGGCCACCGATATGCACCCGGGGCGATGCTGACCGCCGCCGCCGCCTGGAGCTCGCTCGCCGTTGTTGTTGAAATCTCGTGGCATTAACTTTTCTCGCTGACAAGTTGCTTATCAATTTTCTCTGCCAACGGCCTCTGGCGGTGAAGTGGCCCCCAGGTGGACCTGCACGTCTTCCTGTGGGCCCCGGAGAGCGGAAGACTTAAGTGGAATGCACCAGCGTCCCCTTTTTTCGGAGGATCCGATGATTCATAGCTATTTTTAGCGATCGTCGCACATTCGGCTAGGGGGTCGATCCTTGGTCGATTGCCTGTGATTTGCAACTTCATTCGCGCCACGTCAACCACCGGGGTTTGGCCGCCGATCAAACACCACACGACACACTGTTTGCGGCCATCTTGTGGATCCGGTGAAATCTGACCATCGATGAATCGATAAACTTCAACCCTTTTAGCATATTCACAGCGCGAGCCGCGCTAAAAGGTGCGCCCCCCGAAAGGCAAACATAAAAAGGTTGGAGTTGCCTTTTCGGGGTGTTATTCTCACACGGCGGCCGCTTCACAGCCGGAGACTGTGTGGAGCCACGTCGCCGCGGCAACCGGCACGTGAATCCACTACTTCTCTTCGTCCCCCCAGGAGCGACCGCCATACTCGCCGGGGGCCTGAATCGAACCGCACCGAGCGACGGCCGTTTCCGGTCGCATTTAATTGGCCACTTGGGGCTGCGGCCCGAGTCGAAACGTGGTCGCGCGGCGTGTGTTCAGATTTTGCCGCCATGCTGTGTGATTTACTCCCGCCTGGCCCGGGAATTCCGAGGCGCGCTAAATCGCGTGTAATTGCTTGCGTATCGCCCGCGGGCGGTACCGTGGCGCGCGGAAACGGCACCGCTAATTGAAGCAAACTCATCAAACTAATAAATTGAATAATGTCCGGCGAGTCCCGGCTAGACCGAAATTCTAGGCCTAAACGGCACACTTGGCGGCCAGACGTGGCCGCTGGTAGCTTCGACCGACCCCGGGTCCGTACTATCAGCGATCGTTACTCATTGTGGCTAATTGCTGAGGGCATTCTTCGTGGTCCAACCAGTCCACGTCCAGGGATCGCTATTTTGACGACACCGTGTCTGGCCGGGGCAAGCCGTTCACCGAGACACGCTCACGGATCGTGGCGTTCCGGTGCCGGTGAAGACCCGAACGTCTATTCCAGCTCCCGGAGTATATAGATTTTAATATTTTTCCCACATCAATCCTGTCCCTGTGAGAAGGTTCCGAGCCCCTCAGAACCACCGACGACGGACGACGACATAAAATGCCAGCAGAAAATCGTTTCCGGGGCAGCGTGTTAAAAATGAAAAGAGTTTAAAACCCGTTGCCGGCCAGGCGGATGCGTGCACTCAGCAGTTTCCTGTGCTACCGACGGTTTCTCCAGGTACCATGTAGCTTTCCTGGGAACACCTTCTGGAATCGGAATCTCGAACGGCACCAAGAATGCGCACACTTCTTGAGCAAGCTGCACGGAGCGGCCAGTCAGGCCAGTCAGGTCGTGTGGCCAGTGCCCGGGACGGGTTTGTGTTTAAATTTCTCACTAATTACCAGCTATATCCACCAGCGTCAATGGAGGCTATAAAAATAATCATAAAACAACAAAAAACAGGTGTCCCATACACGTCTTTAATCAACCCGGGAGATCGGGACCATCGGGGTCCGGCCTGTGACGATGATGACGGGCGGTGTTGCGCCACATTCTTCATCATTTTTCATCAACTCCAGCCCTCTCCCTTGGGTCATTTTCCCTGTTATTCCACTTCTACCGGTGGTGGGTGATTCCACTGCTTCAGCTGCTGTCGAGGCTTCGGGTCGTGCCCACCGATCTCCGGACGTGTTGCCATTTCCTCCTAACCATCGGCGGACTTTCGAAATAGAGATGATAGGAATATGTAAAGCTGGGCTGCTTGCCAAAAAGAAACTCGTTTTTTGCGGACACGTTTTTTGGGGTGTCGTCGGAGGCAGACTTCCACCTTATTCTGACACTAAACTCCCCGCCCCAGAGACCAATACTTTTCACCGCCGGGCCGGGCCGCGTGTTGGCCCTTTCCGGGGGACGACCTAAGCATCGAGTGTTTGTTGATGATTTTTATCGATTATCATTTCTTCATCATTCCCGTGGCCCCGTGCACGGCTGGATGTCACTGGGCACTGGGCGGTAATAGCAGCGAGGGGGAGGGCAGCTCCCGGCTTCCCTCAACCCCGGTAACAGGTTGAGCTCCAGCCGTCGGGTGGTGCGATTGCATTTGGTAAGCGATTGAGCGAAACGGAGCCGGCCGGAATGGGAGAGGGAAATAAATTTTTATGATACGAAAGGCCCTTCACGAGGCAGGGCACGAGAGGAGCCCAGGGTCCAGGTGTGACGCGTCGTCCTGCAGACGATCGCCCCGCAAGGATCGGCGATTCCGATGGCCGCTTGCTGGAAGCTTCTCTTTCACATTCCGCGGCGCGTGCGCTCTCGGCGGAAATGGCACCTGGGTTCGGTGCCGGGAAGCGCAAAAAACTGCGCCCGCCTGGCCCGCTTCTCCGCTGGCTCCGTTGCCGGGCTGCCTGAAAAACTGAAGGCCACCGGTTAGACCGGTTGCAGGCTCAGCTCTCGCCGCGCGCGTTCCATTCCGCGAATACCGCCGTGGCCGGGGCCGGAGCGACCACGGACAGAAACACGTTCTGATTAGTAGCGCGGATTGGTTTGTAGTTGATGTTGTCCAACTTGCCGTTCTTTGTCTCCCTCCCGTTCTCTCTCTCTCTCTCTCTCTCTCTCTGTCTAGCCTTCTTGGTCGATGATGTCGCCGCAGTCGCAAGGCAGCCTTTCGGCAGGTCCCGGCAGAGGGTCTCCGCCAATTGTGACTCACGCGGTCAGCTTAATTGTACGGAAATCATCGCCACGGCCGATGCTCACCTAATTAGTCTCGTCAGCTCCGTTCGATCGCGGAAAGTTTCGGAAACGGCCTGTCACTGTTGCAGCACACCGACCACCGACCGGGACCTGTCAGGCAGAGAGCCTTGAGCCGCGGCGATCATTTGAATTTCAAACCTGAAAAGCTCACAAATCGAATAAATCAGCGTTTTATTTCTTTCGCCGATGCACAACCAAAGGTCCACTCCACACCGGACCGGAGTGTGCCTCTGTGTGTGCGTGCGCCAAACACATACACATTGGTTTGGCACAGAAATTCCTTGACCGACTGCGGGGCGCGCGCGCACTTACGCAGGCCGCAAGAAAAAAGCCTTCTTCGTCGTCGTCGCCGAGCCGTGTGGAACCCGATTTATGAGCGGCGAGCGATCGTAGGTCGCGTTCGACGTTCACTGTTGGCCACGCTGCGCTGGACCCCCGTGTGCACTCGGACCCCGGGCGAGCGAGATGCAAATTATAAAATTAAGTATCATGTAACCAAGCGATATTCCACTCCGAGAGCTCCAACACAGCTGAGCGGACGATCGGGCGTCCGGGGTCCGGTTTTCGACGGGACGCGAGTGGACCCCGCGGTCCCACTGGTGGGGCTCCACGAAGGCTGGCGAGGTCTGGTCCCCGTGTGTGTTGAGCCGAACGACTCCGTCGCGCCCGGTCTCGGTGTACAAAGTAGCAAAAGCTCAGCCCGTCATTCCGTGCGCGATTCCTGCAGGCAACCCGCGATCCTGGACCTGCATGGCGACCGTGGCACGGGAGCCCCGCAACCTTGGGGTGGGGCTGCGACGGATCTTAACCCCTTCCCCCCTCTCCCCCAACAACCGACCCCAAACAAGATCCACTCGGTTGCGCAGGTTCATCTACATGCGGCGCTGCCGTTGCTCAAAAAACAACTTGTACGTGCCCCTCTCACCGAGCCCCCCCCCCGCATAAAGTGGCCCCCCCCCGGGCCCCCCCCCCCTCCGAGGCACACATACACAGGCGAGCGGGCGCGCGCGCGCCCCTCACGATCATAATCATCATGATCGTCATCGGCATCGGGCAGCGTCGCCGTCATCATCATAATCATTGAGAGATTTTCTTCCTGCCACCTGGGGTCCCTCCCTGCCTGCGTCCATCTTCTTGCTGGTTGGCTTCTTACTCGCCTCGCAGCTGCTGCCGCCGTCGCCGTCGCCGTTCAGGTCCGCGGCGCCGAGCGAGGCTGAGCCAGAAAACCCTCGGGGAGGGAGTTTAAAATAATCGCAGATAGATTTAACCAGTAGAGAGTTGATCGTAGACATAACAGCATCAGCATGTCGGTGCGGCCGGAGAATCAGTTCGACGTTCGGACCAGCGGCGCTAGGATGCTGTAGCCCCCCTCCGGAACACGGATCGGCACGGCAAGTTCGCTGGCGCTGGGTGATGTTAGAGTGTCGCGCGGACAGGACGGACTTTGGCCAGCGCGGCTAGTGAAGTTTCGCCGTGCGCTTGGCGAAGGTGTTACTTTTAAGGCTGTGGATTCGACTCTCGGGCTGAGCGGAGGCCGAAGGGCCCGAAAGGTTTTTCGCAAGGCCATTCGAAACCTACCCCCCCCGACTGCTAGACACCCCGCGTGTGCGTGCGTGCGTGCCTGTGTGTGCGTCTGGCTGGTGGCGATTGAGGTCAGAAGAGATATTCGAGGCATAAATCAGACGGGACGGGTTAAAGTCTCGCAACGCGGCGAGGGAGCAAGAGAGAGAGCGAGAGAGGGACGGGAGAAAAAAAATCCGACAACAGGTTTGGGGTGCCTATTTGGGGTGTGCGTAACGCGATTTGGGCCCTACAGGCCAGCGGTCCTGCAGCGGTCTTAGGGACCTTTGGGGCCCACGGTCTGTCACATCGATTGCGCGATCTGCCCCGTGGTCAACGGCAAAAACCAAAACAGGCCGAAAACAGAGGCAAAAAAAAAACATTTAACGAACGAAGGGGCCGAAGCGAAAAAAGCGACATCCGATGGGAGAAAGGAAAATTGTTACAAATTCATTGCCCGGCCCGGCCGGGCCTTGGCCAAACCCGGCGGGGTGAAAGTACGCGTGACAGGTGAAGAAGAAAGCGGAGCGTGAGTGAGCCGGGTGAGTGAGTGAGCGGAAAAAGTGATTGGAGCCTGGCCGGCCGCGTGTGCCTGTGTGTGCGTTCGGGGAGCTCCTGGTGGTATGTGGCCGCGGTTCCAGCTCTCGCCGGCCGTCGTCTCGGAGAAGAAAATTGTTATCGCCCCACCGCGGGGAGTGGTGGTCCTAGACGGGGGCACTGCGTGGAATGTGCCACTGTCCGTGCACGCGCCCTTGTATTTGTGAGTGTGCGTGGTGGAAGTGCCCGTGGGGAAGGAATTAATGGAAAGATGAGAAAAGTGTGACGATAACGGGTGAGCTGCGAAAATAATAAAAGAGTGGGTAAAATGTAAAGGAAAAGGCACCGGCCGCCGAACCGAGCGATGACAAAATGCAGCGGGAAGCAGCACGAGACTGGCCAGGGAAGAAGGAAACGAGCCAGAGTGTCCGTGGGGCTCGATAGACCCCTCCGAAAAACGTAATCGGTTTGGGGCGAATCGGTTCCCGCTGGTTTCGATCGCTTCCCCTAGAGGCGGTGTAGTGTGTCCAGGGCCGAGGTGTCCTAAAGTGCGGTCTGCTCCGATTCCCGCGAAGGCTGGGAGGCCTTGGAGAAAGTATCGAAATACCCGGCAAGGTCGCGGTTAGCGCTACGCCACCGCCGACCAATCAGTTCAGCTCAGCTTCAGCTTGGCAGATTGCGGGACCGAACTCTAGCGCCGAATTCGGGAGCCACCCAATCGAAATGAACCCGAAACTGGATTGATTGATTGATTGACTGCTTGATTGAGTGTTGATCGGCGCGCGCCGTCCCAATTCCCCGGGGGGCCGGCCTAGAGGAGATTTCACCCTGTTCCTGATTGTTCTTCTATCACCGTTCAAGGTAAGACCGTTACCCAGTAACCTTGGCTAGCAGATATTAGAGTCCACATGGAGCTCTCGTGCGGAATGTTCTGTGGGAAAGTTTCCGGAACAGATTGGGCCGAACAACCGAAGATCGTGTCCGCTACGTCCGCCAATACCTGGCTGGCGTGCGTCAAAAGTGAGGCGTAGATCGCAACAGAACCGTAGATCCAGACTAGAACCGCTTACAACTGGCACTATCCGGGTGACTAGTTTGCGGTTTGTAGCGGCGGATCGGTTTTTTCTAGAAGCAACAAGTTGAATATGTTTCTACCCCAGCAAACCACATCTGAGGCCACTCCGGGTAACTAGATTTATATCCCGCATATCGTAACCGCATATCGTTCGACTTGGCT
Organism: Anopheles bellator; assembly: GCF_943735745.2. NCBI lineage: Eukaryota > Metazoa > Arthropoda > Insecta > Diptera > Culicidae > Anopheles > Anopheles bellator. The sequence continues at coordinate 83,706,732 of NC_071286.1, forward strand.
GGTGATTGACCAGGCCAATCAGCAGGCGGCGGTGGATACTTGTTTACTGGGCGTCTCATCTCATCTCGGCCCGTTGACATTTCCCGAGCCGAGTTTGCCTGCTTCGATGGCTTCTCATGTTCCAAGCACTCTGCCATTGCATCAGTTAGTCAGGCAGGGCTTTAAAGCTACACTATTAGGACTTGGGTGGTGGCGTCAGATTTGCAGTGTGATTTGTGTCAAGCGCGCGTCAACCAATCGTGGAGTCGGAGCGGCAGAACCGAGAAAACACAAATTGTTACTCGGGCTGAGAACATAAGCTTCGCTGGGCAGGTCTTCGCTATTTGCACAGCCATCTCTAATCCGCGAGTAGGGAACCGGAAGCCGCTGGTCAATGCTGGCCCACCGGGAAGTTGTTGGCGCTAACTTCGTTTATTCTCCTAAAGTGGCTCCTGGGCCGGCGTTGTTTGAGACCGGCTTCACAGGTTGCTGTGCACCGAAGAACCTGAGCTAAGCAAACGACGTTGCTAAGGACGCGCAAGTGCTGGGCATATTGACCAAGCGGGACTTTGGTCGGATAAGAGGTGGAAAGTAAGTGCCAGACCACGAAACCTCTTAGATGGATCTTCGGAAATTCCCCCAAAAAAAATCTGCTCTACATTCGAGTCACGGCCCGAAAGGACGATGCGCAATTTATGGGCCACTGCGGAGAACCAGCGAGAGACACTAGCGCGGATTGCGTTCCAGAAAATCAGACGCCCAGATCCCTCGGGCCACTCGGGGCAACCGGTTCCGTGGCTAATTTTTTCACCGGGCGCCGAGCACGAGCGTCACGCGCGCTGCGCGACGATTGGATTCCGGCTGGCTGGCCGGGCGGCCCGTGGCGATCAGGTTTTTTTTCGGGGGAGAGCCGGCGGGTTGACACTCTCCGGCACGGCACGTACGCCGGGTGTATCGATTGCAGATGCACCACACATGTGACGGCGCAGGACCCAATCGCAATGCGGCCAGAAAAATCAATTAAAAACAAATTTTCCTATAAAAGGAGATAACTCCATTCCAATTAAGAGGAATGTTTTTGCTTACACAAAATAAATAAAACATAAACGCACGATCCGAAACCTGTCTCGTCCCGTCCGAACGAAGCAGAACCTGATGCCGGGCCCCGGCCTTTGCGCTGAAACATTGTGCTCCAGACCAGATGGGTCCCGGCGATCGGCACATCGCTCGCCGCTCTACCTCTCTGTCACCAACCCAGGATGTGCCAGGATGTGGCCCAGCGAAACCGGCCCCTGCTCGCTGTGGAATGGACTCGGCATCGAGAGGAGCGCAGAAAAGGAAGAAGAAATGTCAACCGGCACGGAGCGGAGCGGAGCGACGGGAAATGCAGCACATGAAATTAACATTGACATACCCGTCACAGCAGCATCCGTCAGCCAGAGGCGGCAGCGTTTGCCTTCCGCCACCGGCAATGGGTCACGTGACCGAGGGGGGAGGGGGGTGGAGGGGCGCCCAACCCAGTCGCGATCTGCAATTCATTGAGGAACGCCAGTACGTGTATCAATTAAAGTGTACGGCCTCTCCCGGAGCACCTGGAGATTTTCCTGGCCGATGTCGATGTCGATTGAAGATTGCAACTCCTCGGTCTTCTTCCCGATCGATCAGTATCTGCGCCGCCGCGTCTTTGTTATCGGAATCCGGCGCTACCGGAAGCCCCGGGGGAATGGAAGGCACTTGCGACTGCGACGGACCTTGGAGCACGTTGTTTCATGAATGAAATGGTCGAAAAAGGAAATGTCCTGTTCTGGCCGTGGCTCGACGTGACTTGACAGCCAAGACGCCGGGCGATGAATGGAACCGAAACGAAACTGCTGTTGGGCTGCTGTCCGGCCTTACATATTCGGAACGAAACGAAACTCGATCCGATCCGACGAAGACTGCAGCCGGGCAGGTAATGCTTTCAACAGCCCGTGATCTCCATTAAAGCCCCCCGTTCCGATTGATGCAAACTGGATGCGCTGAGCACTCTTCTCGAAGCCCGGAGCCCGGAGGCTCAGGAATCCAAATGGGGTAAACATTGTTATAAATCACCTGTTTCACCAGCGCGCCTGTGCTCGAGTCGATGAGGCTTGACTCCGCGCTCGGCGCTGTGAAAACATCTTCAAACTTCGTTCCCGGGAAACTTGAGCCGGCTTCGAGCAGCGCTCGATCGCCGATCGATCGCTACATATGGCAGCCGGGACCTACTGGAAGGCTTTTCGTGGAAAACCCCCGGTCCGACGCTCGGTCTCGCGCCACTGAAGTGACCGACCGACCGATGGACCTGAAGTGTGTTTGTCGAGAGAGAGCCGGAGGAACGGAACAAAAAAATGCACCCCGGGCTCGGATCTCGAATTACAGCCCGAAACCGTACGGACCTCAAGCACTGCACTGTTAGGGCCTAACGGGCACCGGTCAGCTTTCTGCGTAGCAACGACTCTGCCGGAGTCAAGCTGTCTGGCAAAATTTGTGCAGTTGCAGCCGGCCCGTGAAGGATTGCGACGACTTCCAGGGATCCTTCCAGTACGGCAAAATGGACCACGGCCGATGAGGCACAAAGAAAGTGCGGGGTCAGCGGGGATGGTAAGATGTTATTAGGTCGCCTATTGTCTACGAGGGGCTGGGACGGGCCAACGCCAAGATCGGAGCCCTTTTTGGCGAAGGGTCATCACGAGGCAATCATCAGCCGGGGTCCGGGGCCGCTCGAGGCTCGATCACAATTTTCACGAGCGAGTGAGAGAGAGAGAGAGAAGCAGGCGCTTTCCCTCAAGGAATCACCCCGAGAGGCTTTGTTGTGGCCATCGTAGCATTTGGTGGGTTTTATGGGGGCCTTTAAGCCAAACCCCAGTCGCCCCATGCCAAAGATGGACGACACGTAATTTATTTACATTTAACGAATCATTTATGAACAGCATGGAGATGGAAGCTGGAACCAAAAAAAAGGGCACAAAAATTCAGACAGAGATCGGCAGGCAGGCTTCACCCTCAACACATACACATATGTGCGTTTTTTTTGTGCGTTCCTTTTATGGGTAGCTCAAGGCTGTTCGGAGCAGCAGCAACGGGTGTTTGCCCGGGGTGAGCCACGCGGGGTATGCGGCTTCCATGTGTGCTCTGTCTGGGTGCGCCGTGCCCAAGAAATCGTCCCAGACAGCCTGTCGCTAGAGGGTCGCCGTAGGCGCTGTGGACTCTGAAGGGCGACCTCTGATGGCTCGGCGGACGTGTGGGAACGGCTGCTGCGCACGTCCCATTTTTGGGGCTAAAAATGGCACGATTCTCCGCGGCCATTCAATCACGTTCGGGCGGCGTCTCCGGCTTTCAAGTTCCGTGGCCGGCCGTTTCCAAAAACATCGCCCACCCCGGGGAGTGACAGGAACCAGGCGCGATCGTGTGCGGGATATTTGCGTACAGAGGCGGCGCGACGTGCAAAAATTGCGTTTGAAGCGCGAACGGACCCGCTCCGGTTTGCGAAACAAGCACGCGCCCGGCGCACACGGCGGCCCCGATTATGGCCCCATTACGGGGCCCCCGCTGCCACCGCCACCAGCAGCCGCGCGATAATGAGTGCCGACAAAGTAGCAGACCACCAGACCAGGCGGCAGACGGGCTGGCGGCGCCGGAGATTAGCGCGTTGCGTCAGACGAGCTGACGATGATCCATCGATCCGGAGGGGGGGTGGGGGAGGGGGGGGCGATCGATTGGGTGTCAAGTGATGCTGTGCAGCAGCCCCTGAAGCCGCTTCCCTGAAGCCAATGAACCAACGAGTTTTGCGGAACCAACCGAGCGGCCCGAGCCAGTGTGTCTCGCGGCTGCGCCATTATGCTGGGTGTCCTTCGCCCGGTCCCGTCGCCGTGAAGGTTATGCTGCGTGCTCGGGACATTCACACTTGCGCCGGCGCAGGCTCTTGAAGCTAAATAAAGTCCGCGGCTCACGCGAAAGACCTTTGCGTTGAAACAGCGGACGCGGGCGCACGCGTAATCAACGGCCGGGCGACTCATAAAAGCCTGTCACAGATAACCCGTTTCTCGGGTGCGATCGCCCCCCCTGGTGGGGGGGCTGCCGTCGAAGATCGGTCGACAAAAACAGCGAAAGCCCGATCCGATGTGTCTCGATCGTCGCTCGAACACCGAAAGGACACTCAGCCTGCGAGCCCGCGGCCTACAATGTTGCCGTAGCCTTGGCAACCGGCAGCGCCACCGTTGTTAGATTACTGACCTTACGAACTTGAGCTCGCACTTCCTGCCATTCCCCAGAGTTGCGCCCCGCGGAGCCCCGACTCGGATTACCTGGCTACTTAATCCATTCCGCCAGCATATTAGTTAGGGGTAGTCGAGGCAAACCGGAGGAGGACAGGACAATCAGAGTGGCCGAATCGGACCTTCTGCGGTGGGGTTTTCCCGTCGAGCGAAGCGAAGAAATAACAAATCGGGAGTTGTCCGTTACGAAGACCCATTCACCGCGTGGGTAGGGAAATTCCGGCTACCCCGCACAGGACACACTGGACAGGACACAGGCCATGCCTGTGTGTTTGAAGGTGTGAAAACATAATAACTTTATTGTGCTTTGTTATTTTGGCGCTTACGATAACATCCGATCGGGGTTTTCCCGGACGCCCTGAACTCGGTCTCTGAATGGCCGGGCACAGGGGCACACGGAACTAGGGGTAGCTAGCCGTGACCGTCGTGTTCCTTGGAGCAACGGAGCAGCTCTTTTGTATCTGCTGCTAAATCGAGACCGAGTGTCCTAGATTACCCAACCCGAGAGGTGTTCGAGTGGCGGCGTTCAAAGAACCCATCCGCAAGATCGAGACGGGGGAGAGAGAGAGAGAGAGAGAGGGAGATCGAGGTACCGGTGCCGGTGCAAGCGTAAACACCAAACACCAGACGCGTGCGCTGCTCCTGATCGGTGATAATTTATTAATTGTTTGATTAAGTATAATTCATTCGGGTCCAAATAACAGATAAATTTCACTTCACAGAGCATCAATCCCAGGCCCATCACTGTGCTGCCGACGCCGCCGCCGGATCGCACTCCGGCCAATCACTCCGGGGCCGCACCGAGCAAACGGCCCGATCGTCGATCGCGGACCGGATTTTCTTGGCAATAAATATTATTCGGAAGTGAAAATGACACGTAAATGGTTTTCGAGAACACACTCGACTTCACGTGCGCCTGCGTGATTGCTGATGGGCAAAATGCGTGCCTGCAACTTGCCGGGCAGGTTGCAGGATCGACGGAGAAAAAAAAAAACCGTGAACCGACGACTACGGCGACGTCGACGCAAGGCCAACTCGCGATCGCGCGTCACTCTGTCTATCTTGTCGCTGTCTCTCTGATCCGCGGGATCCGCGTGAAGGTTCTCCGTGTAGAGCTCGGCGTAGAGGCAGCAAAACAACGAAAAAAAAAGTCAACAAAACAACAGAAACGCACACAGACGCGCGGACCAGGGGTGTGTGCGCCTCCCCGGCGCTCGAGAGATAGCGCAGGAGTAGAGTGCGTCAAGTGCGCAACGACGGCGAAGGGCGGCTTCGGCCGCCGCCGCCGACGCTAGGGCGCGCTCAGTGCTGCTGGGGTCCGCGGTGTTTACAAATCGGACTCATAAATATACTCTCACTCTCCGGGCTCTTGTGCAAGCGGCCACCGCGCGACCCGTCCGCAACCGAGGTCCGTGTTCCCGCGCGCTGCTCTGATCGCTCAATCACGCCCGCCGAACGGAAGGGAAGGTGAAAGGGTGCGCCGAGAGAGTGAGTGAGAGAGAGAGAGCGATCGACCGCTGAGGGTTGCGAGCGACCGTTTACACAGAGTTTACATAAATCTTCAGGATTTGTTAGAGTGTAAATAACTGTTAATGAAAATATGATTTCCTCAATATTTCTTCTCGCTCTCCTCGCCGAAGATCGCGGAGTCCAGTCGATGGGGAGGGGGGTGGGTATAGGGGATGTTCCGCGCACCAGCCTTCCACCCGCCCGCCCGCCCGCTACAGTGGTCCGAAAGTGTCACTCACGGGGACTCACGATCCACTCACGGCGACGTGCTGCGCCCGCCTGTCTGCCGTGGCGATCGTGGCGGCGACGATCGCAATGAAACGCGTAAACAAGTCCCCCGCGAATCAAATCCCCGGACTCAAGGAGGACCACAATTTCTTGCGCCGTTCGCGGAGTGTTCTGGAACGCACACGACGAAGGGCTTTTCTCCAGCGATTGCGGCCCTTCTTCGGGGGATCTTCTTCGGGAAGAACGCCTCCACGATCGACCTCCAGCGGGGGAGCTGTCAGTTGAGTGCCCGGAAGACGGCCGGCTGCTTCGTCTTCCTCCGATTGCGCCGCGTTGCTTTCTTGGCCCGCGTTCTGATTGGCTCCCGGCCCGATCACCCCTTTTCGTTGGGTCCCACCACGCTAGAACCGGCCAGCAGGAGGGGTTTAGGATCCTTTTTTCGGACCCACATCGGTCGGCCGGGGCCAGCGGCTCAGTTTTCTAACGGAGTGCGAGTGAGACAGCCAACCCGGCCGCCGGAGCGGTGGCCTGACCGGGATGACTGGTGGATAAGGTGAACAGAACAGGGATCACACGAAGATCGCGATCGCGAAGAAGCGAAGGCGAGAGCGAGAAGAGCTTTGTGGCTGGCTGTGGCTGGCTCTCACGGGCGCGGTGAGTGGCTCGGTTCCGAGAAAAAGCTCCCGAGCTGGGCACTCAGCGCACGATCGGCGCACTCGATCGTACGGTTCACCCACACAGAGCCGCAGCCGAGCCGCTGAGCTTTCGGAGGGTCACTCACGGGGCCGAAGCGGCGCAGTTAAGTGCGCTCCGCCGAGGTACTCCGTTTTCAGTCGCGTTTCTGATTCCGCAGCGATCGCTCACGAAAGTCCTCACGCCTGACCGCGAAGATTGATCACTTGATTTAAGGCAGGCCGGCCGCAGGCAGCAGCAGATCACAGTGTGAACCGAGTGCGTGCGTTTGTGTGTGGTGAATGCCGAGAGAGAGAGAGGATCGGGGGGCGCGATCGTGAATTTATAGGGCCCCATTGTGGGTCCGGACGGGGTGGGTTCCCGGTGCGCGAATGTACCGCCGTGCCAGTGCTCCCCGGAGGACACTCCCGTGTCCGTACGACCGGAGGCCGTGAAGTGACCGGAGCAACTTTCGTGCAATCCGTGCGCAGACTGTGCGAGTGCGACGCTTCCATTTGAGGACGCTCGGTGCGAGGTTATGTGCCGAGCGAAAGGCCGCCAGCCCGCCGTAGCGTCGACGTACCCCGGAGGACGAGGACGAAACGGGCGCCGAGGCAGCGGCAGTCTGTCGTGTGTGGAAGCGGAACGACAAGAACGGCCGCTGGACAGTGGTGGTGGTGGTGGTGGTGGCGGTGGTGGTGGCGAAGGTGGCGAAAGGGACGTCGTCCAGGTAGCGAGCGAGAGAGGATGTGCACTTAACACGCGCGAGTCCTGCCCGAGTGACAAGCAATGGTGACCAACGTCGGTGATAGGAGCGGCAGTGGCAGTGGCAGTGGCAGCAGCAGTGAAATCAGCAACCAAACCGGCGCAAGGTCCGCCGCGCAAACCAAGCGACACCGGCCAAGGTGAGAGAGACGAACGGTACTAATACTAGCGGATCCACGAAAGGATCCCGATCCTGGCTGGTGATCCGCAATCGCCCCGCACCTTAATTGGGGTCCGAGGTAACGAGGATCGAGATCGTTGCGGGTTGATTGCACCGGCGTTCATCTTTCGTCCTGTTTCGTCACTGGGCGCTCGACGCGATATGATCGTGAGAACTGGCGGCCGGGTTTCGGTGGCCGGGACATAAATCAGACGAAGACGTGGTTTGGACCAAGATGAAGATATGACACCACCCTCGGGTGCTCGAAACGTCAAACGCTTGATTGAGTCTCCTGAGCCGTTGTGACTCAGACCCGATTTCCATACCAGACCCGGACACTTTTGCCTTAAATCGATCCGCAGACTTCTGGCGCCGACGCCCTCACTTAGCACCGGTTTTGTGGCCGGCCGGGTGTTGGGCGATTAAAGCATAAAACCAACCTACAGTCGTTGTCGCCACCGAAGGTCGGCCTCAAAAGCGAGCTGAGATGATCCTGAGGGATCCTCGGCTCACCGTCGCCGTGTGGCGCAGTAAAACCCGGGATTTGTCTGTCTGTGACTGTGTGTCTGGTTTGTCCTACGTTCGTTTCACCCACCCCCTCGAGGGGGCCCGTGGGGTTGGGTGGCCCGGGAACGCCGCGCTGACAATTACCGATTCAAATGTGATTAATAATTCTGCGTGTGCGGTTACGTGGCCGTCCGGATACGGGGGCGAGTGAGCTAAAAATAAAAAACCTGTACCCAGAAATACCACAACCCCCACGAAGGGGTGAAGCAGGGCGTGGGGGGGTGCTGGAGCATGCGGTCCGAGGGTGGCCTGATAGCTGGTAATTGTTTGTTTATTGATCTTGTTCGATCCGCTCGATCTTCTTCGCGGTCCGCTTCGCCACAGTCATCGTTGTATGGGTGCTGCGCCACGGACTAACGTCGCTAACCACACTCGGGGCCGTGGGGTGCGGTTCCTACATAGGACATGTTTGCGAGCGAAGAAATCCGATCCGGCGGTCCCGGGGCTTGGATTGGATCCGATCGTCGGCGGAGTTGACGCACTCTTGACACTCTCGGTCGGTGATCGGTGAATCCCGAGCCTCGGCCCCTGGAGATTAGCAGCAAACGGATCGGCTCGCGTAATCGCGCAGCGCATCCGTAGTGACGTGACCCAGTTCCCGGTCCACTCGCTCGCCGCATGAACTTGGCGTGGCTGGAGTGAGATGTGGTAGGTGTGGTCGCTTCGAGTACCTCACAGGGCCGAGCACAGGGCACCATTCTTCAGATCCCCGCCCTTGATGACCGGTGGTGGCCAACACACGGATTCGAGTTGCTGTCCTCGCTGCACTGCACTCCGTAAGCCGTTTCGCCCGTTATCCTCCTCGAGGGGGCGGGAAAGGTGATAGCCGGGGCCAGGGTGGCCCGAAGCGCACTTGTCTCGTGTCTCGGAGGTAGTAAAATCGCCCTTCTGGTTCGAGGTGGTTAGAGGTACATTCTCGGATCGCCGGAGAGCCGTCGGCTGAAGCGAGAGGCCGAGTGGGAAAAAGGACCCCGAGGGAACGGCAAGAAACAACAGCAGCCCCGGGGTCGGACGGGCGGGGGCTGGAAGCTTGAAAGCGTTATTGCCAAGCATCAGCAACGCTCATAAAAGGAAGGCACTTGAGATTCACAGCTTGTGTCCTTTGTTTCGCACCAACAGAGCTGCCCGTGCGTGTGGGTGTGTGTCCGCTAGGGATCGGGGTACCTCTGGCGGCACCTGACACACTGTCGCAGAAGCTCCTGGAGTCGGTCTCTCTCTCTCTCTCTCTGTCTCTCGCTTAGAACGATTAGAAAGTGATCGGTCGGTTGGTCGGTGTACCTCCGTCGGGTTTGGATATGGAAGCTCTGCACCCTAAAAAGACTATACGCCTGCGTCACATCGCATGGGTTAAAAAGTCACGGACTTAACCCGTAAATTGCTAGTCTTATTGCGTTCATCGCTATTTCAGTTAGTACGAACCTTCAAAAGAAGGCTGTTCAAATTTCATGATATTCTACTTGATGATTTCAGAAACAATTTATGTCACTCTGCTTTTTGATTGGCAAACATACCGCTCAAGGGACGAAATTGCCTGCAAAGTGTTGTAAGGACTCCGCTCCATCAGAAACAACGATAAAACGTTGATTTGTTCACTTCCAAATCAGGTGGTAACAACAGAAAACTAAGAAGTAATCCATAAAATCGAATCGATTATCGAAAAGTGAAGTTGCGTCTGTTACATGACCTTGTAAAAATATCAAAAGAACGATGGTGAACCTCCTCCTAAACGTCCGAAAATACAACACAATCGCCTGGAAAGGTTATGGCCTCGGTATTTTAGGATGTGATTGGGGTAATATTCATCGACTATTTTGAGACTGGAAATACAATCATCAGCGATAGATATTGGAGCGTTTGAAAGTCGAAATTGCAAAAAAAAGACCGTGTTGCTCCCACATCCACCAGATATTCGCCAGATTTGACTCCCAGCGATCCACGGGCTGTTCGCAGATCTCAAAAAAATTCTCATCGTTAAGAAATTTCACTCGAATGAAGATGAATTACGGCTGAAACTTCAGACTATTCTGAAGGAAATGATAAATCGTTCTACAAAATTGCTATTGAAATGTAAGGATTTTGGTGTTTCCTACCTTAGGCCCGGGACTTTTCGCCCCATGTGCTAGAACCGTCGACCTCGCGGTCTGCGCCGATTGGTCTATCTTCGCGTTGCACTAGCTCCAGACACCGCGCTGACACGCTGACGTCACCTTCTTAATTGTCCGCTTCCTTTCTAGTTCAAATGATTCATTTCGTGACCATTGCTTATCCGCTCTCTCTCTCTCTCTACTTTCAGATTCCCAACAACGAACATGCACGCGTGGCTCTATGTCCTCGCGGTGCTGGCGATATCACGGGGTGTAGCGCCGATCGCCGGCACCGACGACGACAGCGGAGGCGGCGGCTTGCCGCGCTCCCTGACAGCCAGCATCCCGGAGCAGCAGCAGCAACAGAACGCGGTGCACCACGGTGAAGTGCGGCAACCGCCGAGTGTGAACGATCAAAGTGAGCTCCGTCCTCCGTCCGCGGACGAGGACGACCTGAGCGAGTACGAAGAGTTTGTGGCCGGCGGGCGCACAGTGACGGAAGTGCCGGAAAGCCGCGGAGCGCCCGCGGAGACGGACAGTAATGACATTGGCCGTGATGCCGTGGGCCACAGTAGTGATAGTTCCAGCCTGAAGCCTGATCCTAAAACACTAGTCGAGGTAGAGAAGACTCTCCTGAGCCTGTTGGGCTTTCCTAATCGACCAAAAATCGATAGATCTAAGGTGGTGATACCGGAGGCGATGAAGCAGCTGTACGCCCAGATCATGGGCCACGAGCTGGTGGACTCGGTCAGCATACCGCGCGAGGGACTCAACACGCACAACGCCAACACGGTGCGGAGCTTCACACACGAAGGTACGTACCGACACTTTCTTCCGGTGGCTGCCAACTATCAGCTTTAGCGGGGTTCCATGATTTCGAAGGGTTCTTGGATTGTTGCCGTTTGGCGATTGTTGGGCGCTTTTCGTCAAGCTGTCGAATCGTTGCAGTAGGCACCGAAGGACTTCTGTTGCTAACAGGGGATCTGAACTGGAGGGATCTGGATGGGATAACAGGGGTTTGGGGTGGGTTCATGAATTTGGTTAAATAAATATATTTAAAATTTAAGTTAAATAAATGCGGTTTGGCTTAGATCAAACATCGCAGACTATTGGCTGACCGTTGGCCCAGTAACTATCGACCATTGAGAGGTGATAGCTTCTTATATATTACTGTGGCCAAAGATATCGGGAACCAGTCGTCTTGGATTATCGTGAGCAAAGAATATTATTTTGGTGTCGTTCGCGTAATACTGCGACCGAATATGGGGAATGCAAATTCTTCGTTCAACTTCTTTGTGATGCTGGTGCATCACATTTCGGTGGTCTTTTCGTGATCATTTCGTCACGATTTTGGTCCATATCGTTCCGCAATCACAGCAGGGCCATTCACTAAACCCAAGAGAGCGATCCTAGGTCACCGTTTTAGAGTGGATAGTGGAGATGAAAGCCGAAACGAAGATTGTGTTGAAGGCTTATCCTAAAAAGATCTTTTCGAACTGTTTCTGGAATCGGAACAAATGTAGTCATAGGCGTACTGCAAAGAGGAGGGATTATTTTCAAGGTAATAGATTTCATTAATAGGTACATAAATTTGGAAGAGTAAAGCAAGAATTTCGAGTTATTATCGAATTCCTGATATTTTTTGGCCACATTAGTGCAGGATGAAGTTTTATACATGTAACCGGGTAATTGACAGTAATTTATTTTCTTTTAGTTTTTCCCCGGGGTTTCTTCCATTTGGATTCGTCCGTTTGATAGGAATCAACAAAAGAATAAAAGCTTTAACAATAATGGTTCACATTTTAGACTTCTTGCTCAAACAAAAACAGGGAATTAACGATGCTTAACATCACCCCTTTTGACCTTTGGCCATGCCTTCGTTGGCAGCGGAAAAGCGCGAAACGTAAAACCAGCCGATCAGAAGATCCACAATGTTAGCCCCATCATTCGGTTAAACTACAATGGAGAGGCCACCTCAAAACGTCTCCGGTGGTCCTTGATTGTTGCAATCCCCTTTTCTAGCCGCGGCCCCGATTCCCGGTAAAACCCGGTCGGATCGGGAAATTTATGCGCAAAATGGCCCATGTTTTCGTTGCCTGCACAAATGCCCAACCTGCGGCCGGCCGTAAAGAACGATAATCCGGGCGAGCGCGCGTGTGGCCCAAAGCTGCCCCCCCATTCTCCACAGGGCGCCGGTGGCAACAAAATGGCCGCTGCACCGCGCTGGCCAAATGCAGTGCCAGGCCTGGACCGGGGCCTGGCGCACTGTTTATTTGAGGGAAATTCACGGGAAAACTGTTTACACACTCTGGCCCGGGGAATCGGTGCAGCCGGTGGGCGCACACCTGCGTAGAGTTATCGATTAATTTTGCACACGATCGTGTGTGCAGCGGAAAGACCGCCGGCCGGTCGGCGGTTCAAGGAGAGCCGTCTGTCAGCACGTCGCCGCCGGTCCTTTGCGCTGGTGCCGACGAGACGGATTGCCCCACACGGACCGGGCCACTTGTTTATGCCACTCCACGCGTACTCCACGCGTACTACACGCGCTACTTCGTGCGATCCGGGCGGTTCCGTAAAATTACGCAAAATCGATTAGCGGGTAAACAATCGCCCCCCGGATCGCCGCCATCGTTTGCCAGCTCACACCTCGTTCCGGGCCCGTGGCCACCGTGGCCGATCGTGGCTATTAAATCTCCGGAGACGATGGCGGGCGCGGTGCAATTTTCGGCCGCCCGCCAGACAGTGCGCCGTCGGCGGCTCACTCAAGGGCCCTCCCTCTCTCTCCCGCTCGCTCGAGTTCTGAGTGTAAACAAATAATCCCGGATGTCGGCGAATCGCGCAAAACGGCCTGACGACGCGGGCAGGTTGCTGTTGCGCGCTGCGTAGTTTTTCTTCGAAACTGCACCCACCGGAGCGGGGATTTTCCTGGAAACTCTCGACGGGGAAAATGCGCGTCGCCATTTGCCGGCTGCACCCGGAGGCCCTGTTGATCTTCCCGATGACCTCTGGCGGGGGCAACGCACAATCTGAACTAATCGCCCCCATCCCTCTCTCTTTCCAACCACAGAAAGCCACGTTGACGAGCGGTTCCGGCACCACCATCGCTTCCGGTTGCTGTTCAACCTGTCGAGCATACCGCGGCACGAGAAGCTGCGCGGTGCGGAAGTCACACTGACGAGGGCCGCCATCGGTGGGGACAGCCGGCGCCCTGCCCGGTACCAGGTCCTGGTGTACGATATCCTGCGGCCCGGCGTGCGGGGCCGGCGCGAGCCGAAGTTCCTGCTCGTAGACTCGAAGACGCTCGCGGTCAACGAGTCCGGCACGGTCAGCTTCGACGTGCTGCCGGCGGTCCAGCGGTGGCTGGGGCAGCCGCGCCAGAACCACGGCCTCTTCGTGCAGGTCACCCGGTGGACGGCCCCCCACAGCCGCCGGCGGCGTAGCCTGCAGCCGGTGGCTCCGGTCCACGAGCACGTGCGGTTGCGGCGGGCCGTGGACGAGCCGTACGGGAGCTGGTCCCAGAAGCAACCGCTGCTCCTGACGTACACGGACGACGGGCGGCACAAGCAGCGGCCGATCCGGGACGCGATCAGCAGCGCCAACCGGGCCCGGCGGGCGTCGGCCAAGCGCAGCAATCGGCGGAAAAACGAGCTCTGCCAGCGGAAACCCCTGTACGTGGACTTCCGGGACGTCGGGTGGAACGACTGGATCGTGGCGCCGCCCGGGTACGACGCGTACTTCTGCCAGGGCGACTGCCGGTTCCCGATCGCGGACCACCTCAACACCACGAACCACGCGATCGTGCAGACGCTCGTCAACTCGTACAACATCGAGCAGGCGCCGAAGGCGTGCTGCGTGCCGACGCATCTGTCCTCCATCTCGATGCTGTACCTCGACGAGCAGAACAAGGTGGTGCTGAAGCAGTACCAGGACATGACCGTCGTCGGCTGCGGCTGCCGATGATCCCGTCCCGTCTGTGAGACGGGGAGGAAGGGGAGCTACTTAACGAAGGGGACCGGAATCGGCAGGAATCGGCAGGAACCGCGCCGACTGTTTGCTGTATTATTAAAGATTTTCTTTTTGTTTGTTTGTTTGTTTTGTCGATAATGATCAAACGTACTAAGAGAGAGAGCGAGAGGGCGAGAGGGCGAGGGGGAGAGTGAGAGAGCGAGCGAGCGAGAGAGGGAGAGAGTAGAGTATCATTTCTTAAGTGATTAGCAAACCACATGCAACCACCACATGCTCTGTACCATACTAGAGGTAAACGGACAGGACGAGCGAAGGACGAGCGGACCGCGTGTAAAAAAGGAACAATTAAAACAAAAAGCGTATCAATCTGTGCTTCGAGCTCCCCTAGGCCTAGGTTAGACTGTGTATATATGCGCGTGAGTGTGCAGGGTGTTATGCTTAAGAGGATCCCGGCCATCAGAGCCATATCGCGTCCCGAAGTCAAGCCGCACCCATTGTGGGGACCGCGCGGGTCCCGAATTGAGGCGTGAGTCCTGCGTCACTTTTGGCACTCGCTCTGAGGACCCTCCCCGTGGGTCGGTGTGTTGTTGGGCTGAAATGCTACCTTTTATAAAGTTCCCATTTCGGCGACGGTCCTGGCACTGGGCCGCGCGAGGTGGCCAGCCGCTGCTTAATGATTTGCGTGTGCGTGCGAGTATGTGTGAGAGAGTAAGTATGTGTGTGTGTGTGTGTTGGTGTGTTTTTGGGTGTAAATTTTGTATATTATAACTGTACCTGTAAACGAAAGGAAAAACGTATTTATTTTACGAAAAACGGCGGCGGCGACAGAGTGTTGTAATTGCGGAATAAAAAATTTGTAAGAAATTCAGACACAACGAGGAACGCGTGCGAACGGGAGTGCTTTATTCTGCGGGGGGGAGGGGGGTGGACGGCGGCGGACGGAGAAAGAAATGGTTTCGGGGCGGCCAAAAACCCGGCCCGTCTGCCCGGGGTCCTTCGAAGGGGCAGGACAGCAAAAGGGAGAAAAAAACGCCGCGGCCACGAAGAACGGAACAGAAAACCGATTTGGCGAATTCCCATACATGCCAACGGCCGTCGGGCGGGGACCACCCAATCGGCGCTACCAGATTTCATAAACCGGAGAACCGTCGGCCAAACCGACCGGAAAAAGAAGCAAACCAAAGGTTAAGCCTCGCAGCCGAAATGGGGGGCTGAAACAACAGAAAGCCGCACACCGCGACTGCGATTCAGACATATTTGTGAAAAATGTTCCCTTTGTTTGGATTCCACCGAACCCGGGTGGGGCAGGCTCAACGTCAAGGGCCACCTGTGAGCCTCCGGTGGGCCACCCCAATCCACAGCGAAAGGAGGGCGAGTGAGTGAGTGGCCGTGGTGCGCATCATTATGTTGCGCAGACAACCGGGCGGTCAGGACCGGGCAAGGGAGGCCGAGCGGGACACGACATCAACATCTATCTTACGCTCGGCTGCTGGAAGGCCGGCAAAACAATGGGCCGGCCACCTCTTCGCCCTCGGATACGCGGGCGGGGGGGTCCTTGGGTTCTCGGGACACTCGGGTTTCGGCCTTTCGGTATTCGCTAATTTATTCGCCCTGGGTCCCTCTTTTTCGCGTGCAGCCGCGCACCGTTGCGTCAAAAACGATCGCGATCAGCGCGGTAATGACCGCTCAGATGTTACGCGATACGCGATGCGTTCTGACCGATGGCGATCGTATTATCGCGAGAGCGAGCGCGGCCAGGGGTTTGATCACGTAATCGAGCCTTTCTCGGTGGCTCGCGGTGACTACTGGCTCTGCGCTTCGTGATCGTATTTTTTACACACTTTATTCACTTTTCTATTTGCCTTCTCGATTACCTAAAGAAAGCTGAACAATTTGAATCGGTGAATGCTGAAGATGAATAAATTTTTAAGCATTGGTCCAAAGCTCATATAAGTGTTAAGTTATTTTTAAAATTGGCAGAAACCGTTGGAACACCGTGATCGCCAACAAGATCATGTGACCAGTTCCTCGTTGCGGCTAGCGACACGTCAGACACGGCTAGAAAGTTGTTACACCGAGCAGCTGGGGCGCAACGGGGGCGATCGTTTCGATCGCACGGATTAGGATTATGGTCCCACCGCACGTTGCGTTGCGGAGCAGCGCCAAAACATCGTCCAACGGCGTCCATTACCTAACGTGGGCCGCAGCGCAATCCGTTCGCGCACACCTGCGAACATCAGGAAGGGTCTCGCGAAGGCTGCACACGCGCGAGCGCCCACTGCGGGGATCATAATCTCAAGAATCTATTAATCGGCGGCCAATCGAAGTGCCTGAAAGTTGTCCGGAGACACATACACGGGCGAAGGTGGCAAAATGTAACTGCTGCAGCCGGCCACCGAGTGTTACGGCTTAATTACTGACGGGCTGCGACATGCGGTGCACCCGAGAGGGGTTCGCTTGCGTGAATCTAATCAGAAGCGGGCCCAGGCTCGCGGTCGGTGCGGTCAACTACTTGCGGGCCCGCGATCGTTACGATTTTTCTATAATTAACTCATTAATGGAGGTACTAAAAATAACCGATGTTTAAAATTCCAAATCACAGTCATTACGGCCGGGCCGAGCCACGAGAGAGTGAGGTGCTTACAGAAGGGAGCTGCGCACCACCCGTCCCGGCGAGCCATGCAGGTGGCTGGGTCGAGTCGAACGGGCGCACGGTTTACGCAAATCCAGTCCCATTGCGCTGCGTGACCGGGGCCTCAATAACGAAACGAGCCGGTTGATTCGGACTTTATTTCGGAGTTTCGTTCCGTTGAGCCTCGCGCCATTGGCGAATGTATTAGGGACACCGAAACGCTGCTTCAATCAGCAACCGTTACGATACGATCGTTTTCAAACTTACCAGGCTTTTCAATAAGTTTTGATTTTCATTAAAAAAACATAGCTTTATAGTTCGAAATAAGATTCGTTATTCAACATTGTCTTCCTTAACATCAATACACTTGTTCCGACGAGATTCCAATTGACGAATTCCATCTCTGAAGAGAGAATCTGGAAGGGCTGCAAAATACGCTTCCTTAGCTGCTAAGACCTCATCATTTGATGAAAATCGCTTTCCAAACATGTAATTTTTCAGGTCTGGAAACAAATGGAAGTCGCTAGAAGCCAAATCTGGTGAGTACGGTGGATGCTTCAAATATTCGAGCCCTAATTCAAGGATTTTTGTCAAAATGCTCTAGAGATATGGTGAATTGTCCTGATGAAAAAGAAGTTTTTTTTCTGCAAATCGGGTCTTTTTTCACGAATTTGCTCCTCCAGCTGGTCTAAAATATTCAGAATTTATTGGTTTACCTGTTTGCAAGTAATCTGAAAAGAAAATTCCTTTCGCATCCCAAAAAACTGATGCTAGCACCTTTTTGACTAAATTCTGGACACGAACTCGTTTCGGAGCCGAAGAACTAAATTCACACCAATCATTAGCCTCTTGTTTTGTTTCAGGATCATGCTGATATTGATGAGTCGACGACCAGAACTCACTTTATCCTTTAAAAAACGCTTTAAATGTTGCCGAGAAATGTGCTTCAGTTAAAATATTGCTTACACTGCCCAATGAGATGCCTTGGGCTTCTATTAAAACTCTTTCTGTCATTCGACGATGTTCTAATACGACATCATGTGTTTTCATACGATCTAAGGTCTTCAAGGCATGTACAAGGCATGACTTCATTCAAATTCGGCAAATAAATTCATTCTATTGCAGGCAAAGAGTCCTTTTATACTTTCAACATTTAGTATTAAGATTCTGTGTCTAGCCTGGTTAACTGGTTAACTTGGCCAACACAGGATAATAATAAATTAAATTAAATTAAACATTCGTTCCTAAATACCCTTTGCTTTCATAAACATTCTAAAAATACAAACTCAATCACTTCACGATATTTGATTTTTTGGCTTTTGGGAAATGGCTTAGAATGAAGAATAGGTAAACAAGGAATGAATTGACAGATCGAAGTGAAACTTCACATACTTTCATATGAATAGTGTTCCAAGATAATTTCATTTGGGCTAGTAGCAACGCTCTCTGTTATTGAACCGCAAAACTTATTGAACACCCCGGTATACTCGAGTCGCAACGAGCAAAAGATGATGAACAATGATCCTGTATGGAGTTGTGGCCACAGAGCGCCCCTGAGCTTGTTCGATTTTCGCGAGATAGAACCTAACACTTGCCTGAGGCTCGTTGATCCTCGTTTCCCATAGTGCAGTTGACGCCACACGAAATGCGCCCTAACCGCTCGGTTTGCAATTACTCCAGCATCCTTCGGCAGAATGGCGCTACAGATGCGAACGATTAAACACCCCATTAGAAACCCCTTTGACCGGCTGCCGGCTGCCGGGTCTGTACTAGTGTCCGGCGCAGTAATTGCGCGCAATTGTAACTGGGCCACTTTTATGTGCCGCTTGCGTCAATCAATTGGGTTCCTGATCCGGTTTGCTCGGCCCGTTGTTACGCCACCGCCGGAGTTCGGATCGGGCGTCGGAAATAAGCGGAGCCTTCTGCGACCAAAGTTCAGTGTCCAGTACTGCGCACCCTGGTGAAGCACGCAGCCAGTGTGTGGCCAGCAGAATGCGCACGGCAAGTCACCGCCCGGAACGCACCTTGCCCGATCACTCCTGCCCACAAGGTGGCCACGCCACACACGAGCATTCGCTCGCCCGGGCGAAGGTCTTCATTTCCAACGGCACAACGCACAGCTTTCAAAACTCCATCGCCCTTTTTCTGGTGCACCGGACTCGCGTGTGCTCGCAGCGGAGGTCCGTGCCAGTGGCGAAGATTATTTAAAGGAAATTAATCGCTCCGAGCACGCCACGCTCTGGACCAGCGTACACGCCATACAGTCTAACGAAGCGGACGCGTCGGACGCGAAACCCATTCACTTATTTAAATTAAAAGAACCCAACCTTGCTCTGGGGTCGCGCCCGAGAGCCGCGGGCGAGGCGATCGCGGAGTAGACATTTCTTTTATTGGTTTTCTGAACCGCGGCGCAGGATGTTGCCTCCCCCAGAAAACGCTCGCGGGCCAACGGCGGAATCGTAAAGTCCTTTTTCGATGCCAATCTGAGTGCGCGCGCGCCCTCGCCCCGGTGCAGAGGGCCACGGACGGTCGGATCACGACAAGTGATCGAGCGGCAATCCGGTGTGGTCCGGCGAGCGGCCGGCATGTCCTAGCAGGACCCTTCGGCCGCTTCCCGGGCACCCCAAAAAAAGGTGGCCGTGGCCGAGTGCAACAAAAACAGCTCCACGTTAATAAGACGATGTTACACGGTTTCGTGTGCTGTTGCCCTCCACCCCTCGTGGCCCGATCCGTTCCGGGAACTGTCTGGGGCAGGGGTACGAGCCGCTTCGCGTTCGGAGCCCGACATCTCGCTGGGAGGGCTCGCTGGCCGCAGCCAGAGCGCGCGAACGATTGCTCGCTTAATTTGGCCCTGCAAAAATCCTGGTACGCCGGCGGGAAAATGTTCGGGAGGTCCTTTCGCGAACATCGGTCCCCCCCTGCCCCGGCCAGGAACATGAAACTGCGGAATGCGGAATAAATACGGACACCGTGTGCAGTCTGGGCAGTGAGGCGCTCGCGGCTTCCGCTGGGTAATGCCGAAGCGCAGTGAAGAGAGCCACCTGCCGAGTCCCGAGTCTAGGTGTGGCCCGGGGAGTGATGGGAACTTGGGGGCATTTTTTCTCAAATCTTTTGCATTTTGTTTTGTGTTTGTTTTTATCAGGCAGCAGGCCGCGTGTTGATTAGAGTGAGATAAGATCGCTTTGCCGACACGGGGAGAGTTAATTGACGCAACAGACGAGGAACCTCCGAGCATTAGCTAAGTTTTAAGGTTTGGAATGCACGGCGAGTTATTGGGGCGTAATGTATTGCTCAATTTTTGGTTAAATTCAGGGTCATTAGTTTCCCGGTTTAAAAAGCAAACTTAAAAATTAAAACACATGAAATATTCGATCTGATAATGGAATTATCAATTACTTTTTTGCACATTTTGTTATCTCGGCCATAACTTGGCGAATGTTCGATTTCAAATTGTTCAAATTAGCGTTTTTGCGTCCGCGCTTTTGTAATATGTTTTAATAATTGTAACACGTTTAAGCGATTTGCTTGATAAAATGGCAGGCATTCAACTAAAAGTTTGACACTTGCCAGCCCTATGATTTCGAAACTACGAAAAGGATGACCCTGTACTTGGAACGGGGAACACAAAAGTTGATATACATATGAAGGTGAGATGAAAAGTTTTCGACATTAACATCAAGGTAGTGAGTTGATTTGGCTTCGTATCGGGGTAATCTGGGTAACCTAGAAAATACAGCAAAAGTTTATCAAATGGTGGTAGACGACCACAGAAGCAAGTGGGAGCACCAGCAGAGGTTTTTTTAACCTAAAAAACGGATTGGGCCGTGTTTATTAGCAGTGGTTGTTTTTTTGTATTATAAAGGCTTTGAGCTACAATAGCCTAACATTCGTGTCTTAGAGCAGTGGTTGTGAACACGTAAAGAAGGCGTATTTGTCTCATTCGAAATCAACATTTAGACACTGTACAGCTGTCCGCGTTTTGGCTGCCGTGTTTGCTCAGCGGTTACCATGGCGACAATCCAATAATTATGGTTTAAATTGCTTGTCTATCCGCATTATTTACCAAATATAGCCCCAATCGAATTCGTTTTTAACTCTGTTCTGAATACTGCGCTCGGAGCTCATCGTCATCGGTTTGTAAGAAACTGTGCCGAGGTAAAACTTTTCCCAACAAGATACTCCAGATCGATTGTGCATTAGCTGACCTGAGTACACATTTTACTCACATTTTACTTCCCTAATGTGGCAGGATCTTCGTTCGAACCAAATGCAATTGGCTTCCGCTTTGTCCGAAATGCGACGAACTAGGCAAAAATCCAACCCATATTTGGAAACAACCTTTTTAAAGGGAATTCATCAAATCGACGATCATATCTATGATTAGTCACCAGAGGGCGTAACCTATGGATCGACCGAATAACGCGCTGAAGAAAAAGTGAGCATTTCTCAGGTGTGGCCCCGTGGCCAAAAGTGCAGAAGTTCCCTCAATTATCCATGCTCACCGGTCCGTCCACCGGCCGCTAACGACAGGCACGTCACCGGGCGTGCTGATCATGCGCCAAGATTTATTGGTTGCTGACTGCGCAGGACACTGTCAGTTTTGTTGGTACAAGCATCGAGCACCCGGGGCTCGGGGGCCGGGGCCCGTGGAGTTTCGGCAGCCCGTCTCGGGCTTGTTTCGCGTGTGGTGCGGATCCCCCCCGAGCCCCGGGTTCCGATGCGGCGCTGAGTGCGGTCCGCAGCCAGAGCCTAAATGAGATGTACACGGGACGGGCAGTCAGCGTGCAGAAAGAACGAGCACAAAAAAGCTGGATGGCGCACAAAGGCTCACGGCACATGCACCGGCACGGCCTGGGCGATCAAATCATAATGGATACACGCCCGCCGCCGCCACCACCGTCGCCTGCCACTGCCGGTGCAGTGGCGGTGGCCGATTTTATGACGACGTAAAAGAATTTCAGAAAATATAGTTATTTTATCGTTACCCCGCTCCCCGGAAGCCGCCTCCCTGGCCCGACCGTCCACCGGACCACCGAAGGCCGGCCGAAGAGAATCGCGCGTAACACACAATAATGGAGCCGCCTGGCGGTCTACCGCGCTGTGGAGGTTCTTTCGGCTCCAAGCCGTCCACCGGCCCGACCCGCCCGTACCGCCCTCCCCCCCGGGTTCGGGTCTCTGCTTTCGGGCCTTCGGGTTCCCGGCCGGGAGAGGTTCCGTCTCCACGCTTTTTTTCCGTTCCATTCCGTCCCATTCGTTGCCGCCTGCTCGCTGCCCCGCACGGGCCCGCCGTGGCCATCGGACGCGAAAAAAGCTTCCTCGCTGTCTGTGGTGCGCTTCGCGAGGCCACTCATGCTTCGGAGAGCGCGCGCGCGCGTTCCGGCCGCGTTCGCCGCCGGGTTTGTCGCTTGTCGTCGCTGTCTCGCGCAGTCTTTCGTTCGTCTGCCAGTCGCTCGCCCGCTCGCTCGGTCTCTGTCACGCCGGGCGACCTCACGCGGTTCTTGATCCCTTTGCCGCCGCCACCGTGTGCATCGCCGGCGTTCTGGCCGTTCCCAGGGCGCAGATCCCTTCCTTCTTATGCTCGCCCGCGCGCCCGCGTATATGTGTTTGTATAAGGCCTTCTTGTTTTAGCTTTTTTTTTTCGGCCCCTCTTTCGTGCCCCTCCGATCGCCGGTTCGCAGGCTGGCGGCCGCCGGGGGTTGATCGCTCGCTTCATCAAACAAAACGCTGATACAACTTATAATGAGGCATTAAAAATCGTTGTTTTATGTTTCATTTTGCCTTCATCATCCAAATTAGATACTTACAATGTTTTGATTATTCGATTTTATTCGGTTGAAGTGGTTATTCGTTGTTCGCCTGCGCCTTCTCTCTGTTTCTCCTTCTCTCTCTTTCTCTTTCTCTCTCTGTTTCATTCTTTTTCGCTCTCGAAGCCGTCGGCCCTGCGGATCTCCTGTGTTGTTTCAGCCACCAGCAACCCGAATCCGGGTTGACGATTCTATTGGTTCGTGTGGCCGGCCTAAGAGCCCCGAAACACTTCCTTGCCTTCCGACCTTAGGACCCCCCCCAACCCCCCCTCCGTCCCACACGGAGCTACTGACGGATTCTGCCGGCGGCGGGCGATCGACCGATCATCGGGTCCGGGGCCAATTCACGGTTTTGATTTAAGTCCCTTTTTTATGGACCCACAGTTCGCTTTTACGCTTCGGCGCCCAGGATGCTGCGGCGGGTGCGGCGGGGGGCGGGGGGCTTAAAATGCTATCTGCAAGACCTCCTTCGGGGGCTGAACGACGTTCGGCGTTCTTTTGGGGGGGGGGCCGCCTAATTGACCCATCTCTCGCGAGCGTGAGCGAGAGCGGCCTCCGAAATGATGATCGATTGACGCCGACCGCCAGTGGCCAGTGGGTGAGTGGGGTGGGGAGGGGGGCGAGTTGGGTCCTCCGGGTGTTTCTCTTCGCTTCGCTCGAAATGACCACGGTGCCGCGGAACGCTGCCGAAGCCTATAATTTAATTGAACCTAATCTTCCGCAACTATTCATTGATTAACAGCACACACAGCGGCAGAGCGCAGCGGCCATTCAGCGGTCGGTTTATTGATTCGATTTTAATTTTAATACCATTATAGGATCTGCCCGCGCAACACGGAAGAGGATCGTTATATAGAGGCCGTCCTGTGCCTAGGATGCCCGTTTCGGGGGTTCCGTTGCGCCACGGTTTAGTTCTAGCCCGATCGTTGGTAATTGATTTCCTGTTCAAAACGCAACCGCCAGAGGGTCGACCACCGATTCCGGCGCAACAAGTGGGGAATCTCCTGAGGGGGAAACACTGGGCCACAGGCAATTGTTATGCGATGAATGTATACAATTTATTAGTGTAATATTTCGACCTACGGCCGCACCTGCGAACCTGCTAAATCCTTCCATTAGCGCGCCATAATTAACCGGCGCGTTATGTGGGAAAGCCATTTTGTTTCCAGCAACGGGCCCGACCAACCGACCGATCGTGTAAAGTGCGGCTAAGGGGCACTAAAGTTGCGCTTACGCGGGGCACCGTACCGCGGAGCGCTTAATTTCTGATACGCACGCAGCCCCGCAGCCCGAATTGTTCATAAATCATTAAGTCAACATTCGAGAAACAAGTTGTCGGAATGTCCCGTGTCCCGTGTCGCTGGCCCCCAGGCCCGATTTCGGGCACTCTGCTCGCGGGACCCAAACACACCCTACAAAAAAACAAACACGAACGAAAGTAACAGAATAAATGCAACACAACGTGGAAATAAAGATTGAGGTCCTGAAAGCGGCTAAAGCCGCACAGTTTTACAACAGCATCCGGGCCCGGCCCCAGGCCCGGGTCGGCCATCAATTCGACGGAATCTGAAACATTGCACCGAGAGCGCCCTCCGAACGGACAAAAAAGGCCCCCTCGAACATGTTTTGTTTTCAGCCGTGTCCGTTCGCCGCGCCGCGTTTTGCTTAATGGATCCTAAGAACCTGCGCCTGCGAACCGTCTTAAGCGAAAATTGCAGCTGCTGCTGCTGGTCTGGTGCAGAATCCGAGCTACGAGCCTGAGCCTGTGACCGGCTAACCCGTAAGGCTCACGACGACGACGACGACGGCGACGGAATTTAATTAACTCCTTGTTGTGCAACTGTTTTATGGAATATTTGTCTTGTTCAATCACGCGTTTCAGTAATTAAGTGAGTGAATGAAATTGTTTGTTCTCTCTTTTCGGCTCGTCTTCGCCGCGTCCTCCTCCCCAATTGGCCGGGTTAAGGTCCATATTTTCTATTTCCTTCGGCCCAACGCGAAGCAGATGCATGTTTCGATGGATTGGGCCGACCGATCGCCATGTTCTGATAATTGTAACAGCTCACTATTGGCCCGTGCTCTGCATTTTGAATATGCATTAGGAGTGCCCGTGGCGCGTTCCGTTTCCGTGTTTGCGCCTGCATTAAGCGAGTGGCCCAAAATCCGGAGCGGCCCACCCAGCGCTTAGCGGAACGGACTGGGGGACCTCCCGGGTCTCCAAATAGAGTTCTCACTTTTCCCGCGGCCACTGGAAAGTTCCACTCCTGGCGCGACTCCTGTGGCCGGTGTCGTGCCGGTGTTTGTCGGCATGCCGGGACTGCGACCGCGGCTGCTGAACCGTTTACCGGAACCATTCGGGAGCGGGCGGGAGAGCGGGAGCTACAGAAAGGGGCGGAAAACAAGGGTGCCAGATTTCTCCGCTCCGGCGGGATGTTTACTCGTCTATGTGTCATTAACACTGTACCGATCGGTCAATAGAGCCAGAGGCCAGTTCGGGCCGCAAACGGGGGTCCCGGCCACTGTTGACCGAAAAACGCTTCTGGTATTTCGTACTGCCTCGAAGGGCCACCGAGAGGGCTACCGAAAGCTAATGGAAAACCCGCCCCGGCCCTCGGGCGGATCGGGCGCTAAGCAGTGCGCGATCAATATTTGCGCTTCGTGGCTTCTCGTCGGCTTTGTGCGCGTTGACCGTGCTGCTGCTGCTGCTGCTGCTGCTAAGTGATCGGATTTAAGCTCACGGCCACTCCACACGGCCTGTGTTTGCCCACACGCTGGGTGATCTTGCCGAAGTGGACGCGGTGGATTTGGATTTTGGGAGAGATCGGGAAGCGCAGCGATGGAAGGGCGCTGCGATCGTGATCCTCCGACCGTCCAGTCGTCCAGGTGTCTCCAGGTGGGGTTTTGGGAGGAATTTTCAACCGAATTCATAACCGAGAACTAGAACGATCCCCCGGCGCATTCCCGGAGACCCAACTCCGGAGCGATTGAAACGTTTGGCTCGCTATCGGATCGATCAGCTGGCGGCGCAACAGGATGGCGCGTAAAAAAATGTTTAAATCATCTTGCAACAACCCCTCGGACTCGAGCCCACCGCGGGTGGTCGCTCGCGAAGGGTGCGCTGCCCGAGAACCGCTTTCGGCTTAACAGTTCGGAACTAATTACAATTCAAACAAAATGTCTTATTTTGCCCGTCATCGTCCGTGGTCCGCCGTGTTTTGCCGGTAATCAAGGGCGTTAGGGAGGGCGCGTAATGAGAAGAGTGCATATAAATATGGATGGCTCATAAATTAAGCCGGGTTCTAGGCTAGTCGTAGGGCCGCGTGTAACGTGTGATCCTGGCGTACGATCGTGCGCCACCAAGGCGTGTAGTTACACATGCATTATTTTCGGTCAAAGATGGGGCTGATACGAAACGTTTTGTTTAACGCTCTGACATGCAGTGCCCGGTGCGTTTCATCATTCCCCGGTCTCGATCAAATTCTGCGTGGAGCTGCGTTTGAAGCTCGAAAGGCCAGCGTCGAAGTATTTATGACTCACCCAGCAACGATTCCACCGAAGGAAGCGTCGGTGGGAACAGAAATCGAACTGACGGACTGACTGGCTGGCCGGCCGGCCGTTGGCTGTTCGAGCATGCATTCCAGCGATAAGAGCATAATGAATGGGTGAACGGTGGTAAAAGGTAAAAACAAAAGCAGAACAGAAAGAAACAGGAAAACCCGAAATCCCGAAACGCCGCGACGCCGGGGCCGTAACGCGAGTTAGCGACGATCGCTAACGTCAGCGTGCCGTAGCAGGTCGATA
>NC_071286.1:83733293-83818871 GCF_943735745.2 Anopheles bellator
CGATCAACCACTCGAGTAGGTACTCATTTCGAACCCGAAATCTAACTCGCGCACGGTTCGGAAAGCGATCCGGGACCGCTAACTGCTGACCGATCAAATTAAAACAAATTACATATCGGACCGGCAGCATAAAATGTGACAAGACGTTTTCGGTGCTTCAGCGGGCAGCGGAACTCTAGTTTCGAGGCGCCGGCCCTAGGCCGACCTCCGGGGTGGCAAGCAGGAATGTGAGAACGCTTGTTAAAGGTTGTCGTTTATGTTTGTTTTCCATCCTTAAGCGCCCCGTTCCCAGGAGAGGAGGTTCGCTGTGCAGACGGTGGCGGCGCTCACCTTGAACCGCTTAATGAGTGACGTTGCTGCGTCTATGGGAGATCCATCGTAGCAACCTGGGTGTGGATGAGTTGTTTCGTTACAGTTGATGAAAAATTCGAGTCTTCGTTTGAGGGATTCTGTTTCGCTGTGGAATAAACTCGGAAAAGTTTAACAGAAAAGGACTGTATAGGTTCAGTTCATGTTTGGAAAGCTTCCAAAACGACGAAAACAATATCGTAAGTTTTATTCATTATGAGGTTCCATATTTTCAGAATTTTTCGAAATGATTTTTTTTTAAGAATCCGAAAGACACGTTAGATTGTGACATAGGATGACTCCGACAAACAGCTATGCTACCGAGTAAGAGGCTTTCGTCGTGTATCTTATTTGGAAACATGCTCTCAAAAGCTGGAATCAGGCCATCGTCTTCAATTGAGAAGAAACTAAAGAAATGTTGTCCGCAATCCGTCACCAACGTCTGAGTCTCTTGTGCGTGGATAGCCAAACAAAAAGGTCAGCAGTTTTTGAACTACCCTAATTCTTTCATTTCTAATATGCTATGGCTGTATGCTATCAAAAACCGGATAAAAATTTGTGAATTTCAGGAAGCAAAACAAACCAATTTAAATATCAACATTTATAATCTCCAAAGAATTACTCTACCAGCCGTGCTTTTCTATAGACCTCAAAACACCTCCAAATGACGAAACCTGGAACTTATGGAGCTTTAATTGTCGTGTTACCTACGATCCAATCGGTTGATCTGGCAACTAGTGAAACATGTCTATCGAAAACCCTGGCCTTCCGCCTGTGCAGTGAGCTCATTAAACGAGAAACCTAGCGGGCGAGTGCCCGAGTCCGGATTCAACGCGTTTACAAAATGATGGCCCAAAAGAACAAGGGCATTTACAACCTGCGCCTGCGCCGGGATGCGGATGCGGAAACGTCAGGAATGCAACAAAGGACCGAACGGAACATGACCACACACCCCACACTGGCACTGGGCGGGACACGTTCACGCATTATCCAGCGGGGACGACGACGATCGCGACGATCCTTCTCACGTTTTTCTGGTACGACTGGGACGAGCGAAAACCGCCCCTTGCGATCGCGATCACGTACCGCGCTGCGGCTGCAGAGCGAAGGCTAATGAAACTTTTGCTGCCTTCTCCCAACGCTTAAGCTCCTGATATGATGTCGGCGCGGGTTGGACCGTTAAGATGCACCGGGCGTTCCGGGCCGGGGCCGGTCCGCTCCTGGCACTTGGCACCACCCGCCCGCTCGCCCGCTCGTCGTGCGGTGTCGGACGCAGTGCGGTGGACACTTAAGGTGAGCAATAAATAAACCACACACAATTGAATTGAAATTAAAATTCCATTAATTCCACGATCGGTGATGGTGGTCGACAGCGATTGCACCGTGCGCGCAGCGACCACCGGCCAGGGTGGACAGGGGCTGCCAGGAGCCCCTGGCCAGCTTCTGCAGCCAGCATTGCCCGGGCAAGGACTCACCAACGAGAGAGAGAGAGAGGTGAGCAATCGTCTAGTGGACGGCCCCGGGAGACTCGGGCCCCCCTCCGGGTGTGCGTGTACACCTCACCTGACGCCCCCCACCGCCCACCCCACCCCTCTCCGGTCACGATCCTCCGATATCACGGGATGTCACCGTGGCCATCCGGTGAAGGTAGAGGAACGTAAGTAAAATGAATGGCTTGTCGTTGCCGCAATCGACAGCTTTAATGGGGTGATGAGTGTGCGTGCGTATGTGTGCGCACTGTTCTTCGTCCTCCCCTCCCCCCGGTGCGGAACCCTCAACCCCTCATACACCCGCGCGCAGGTCGCGCAGGTTAAGCGAAATCCGTGAAACGGCGAAATTTTACGCTATTCGGCCACCGGCTGTCAACTTTGGCCGTTGACAGTCGTCGTCGTCGTTGCTGAGGTCGGTGCCACGGCAGACTGCTTGTCACACTGTCCCACGGTGCCGCGGTGTGGGATGCGAAGGGCGGCTGGAACCGATCCTGAAGCGATCGGTTCCGGTGCGGTCGGGGCCCGCAGATAAACGCGGCAAAGAACGGCCAAGCAGGGAGTAGTGTGTGATAAATGACGTGGGCAAGGTATTAGCGCAATTAAGGATTATTTATTGTAGCCAAAACATTTCTGTCCGGGTCCGGGTTAAAACAAAGCCGAGGACCAAACACACCAAGCGGCAGCTGACGGTGACGATGGGGTGGCGGGGGGGAGGAGGGGGGGAGCAACCGGGCCAAGAATTGGTAAACTGCACAAACTGGCATGTGAGCTGAAAAAGTGTTTTACAAAAACAAAATGAAATTTTTACTTCTAAAAATACGAAAGACTGCAAGCGACGAACCCGCTTACGATCTGACGGCAGCCAAACGTCACCAACTCCGTGCGCTGCCATGGAAACGGTCAACGATAGCCGGGCCGGGTCGGGACTGTCAAATCGCTTTCCATCTATGATTTTGAACCGTTTTCGCAGAACGCATTACCGGTGTTGAGTGCTTAATGGACATTTGATTATCATTTTCACTAGTGATTATTTTGCAACCCGGGGTCAACATAATGGTGGCAGCGCATGTCATCGTTTACGACGATCGAAGAATGGGCAGCATAATTGCGCATTGCTAGAGAAAGAGGGCGACACGGAAAGGCAGCGTGAGAGAGAGAGAGAGAGGGAGAGAGCAGCCGAATGGACGAACGAAAAAGAAATTCGGAAAATGGAGGAACGCCGAGAAAAAGAACATATCAGTTTTAACGTTTTTAAGGCCCTCACAATAGGAGGCAAATTAAATGAGCAACGGTAAGCAACGGTGCCACATGTACGCACACACCGCACCCGCTTCTCCGACGGCGTTTCGGACGGCGCAACCAACGGCGGACATCCCAGTCCCATTGGCGGAGTGTGGCGAAAAAATTGAATGAATTATCATCAATTATTTGCGTGAGCTTCGGTGCCACTTGTGCGCAACATTGTGGCCAGAGCGACAGAGAGAGAGAGAGAAACAGAGATCGGGAGAATGAGAGAGAAGCACAGCCACCGTTCCGTCGCAGGGAAGGATTGTGAATATAAATAGCTTTTCGAGTGCAATTCAGTTAATTGCAACAACAATTGATTTTTTCTGCTCTTTCTCTCTCATTCTTCGAGTGTACAAAGAAACTATCATCAAGGTCCTCAGGAAAAGCCAACAAACAGTGCCCGGCCAAAGTGGCCGCTCCGACCCGGGCCCCGGGTAGATGATGATAGATTTCTGGAGACTCCAACGACGGCTAGAGAGACGAATGGTAGCGCCGAGCGCGTTTCATTGAGCGTGTCGTGAGTTCATTCTTAAAAGATGCAGATGATTGATTTTCCTCGGTCCCTCGGCGGTCCGGACCGCAGCCGGGCCGCAAACCCCGAAACCGCACCGGTCTGGCCGTCGGCATCGGTGAGGCTCACTTACCCTTTGGTCGATGATTGAATTAAGCTAACCAACCGCACAATCATGCCGCGCAGCAGCATGAGGTCCCAGTTTGGGGCCGGTCGGCGCTGAGTGGCGGAAAAAGTAGCATTCCAACGACTCCGCGTCTCCAGCTCTCGTCCTCCAGCTCTCGTCCAATGATCGATCAATCGAGCGGCCTGAGCGCCGTGGCGGTGTAGCTCTTGTTTGTTTTTCGGACCAGCAAAGGGTCCCGTACAAGGGGTCCGAATATTAGGAGAAGAGGCCCGAACCGAAGTGGTTCGGCTTCGGAGGACAATTTCCAGAGACCATTCTCGTGCGGTTCGCCGTCAGGCTCAGCAGGCACTTCCTGTGGGCCTTCAGACCACACTCTTTCGCACTCTCACTTCCTGTGGCACGCGGGTACACCGATGATTTCCCACACAGCCACTATGGGTTCGCAACCCCAAGAGAGAGAGAGAGAGAGAGAGAGAGAGAGAGAGAGAGAGAGAGTGATCGCGCGCGCTCGTGAGGGACCTTAAGACAAAGAATTTTAATTAGATTTGACCATTTTTCCCGCCGAGTCACGGTAGAAAATGAATTCTTTCTAGGCGCGCACCGCGGCCCTAAAAGAGGCATCTTCCCGAGG
This sequence comes from Anopheles bellator, assembly GCF_943735745.2. Classification (NCBI taxonomy): domain Eukaryota; kingdom Metazoa; phylum Arthropoda; class Insecta; order Diptera; family Culicidae; genus Anopheles; species Anopheles bellator. The sequence goes on from NC_071286.1 coordinate 83,737,688, forward strand.
CGCGGCGGCCCAAAACCTGCCAAATTGTACCCGGGATCTCCGGAGCCGGCACCGAGACACAGTGTTCGGGATGTTATTACTGGTCCTGGTCCTGGACACTCGAGTGGACCTCGAGCTTCTCGGGCCGGATGCAACCTCTAGCGGCTGGCCGGGGGGAGTGCGCGGGGAAGGGTGGCCCACTTGTTTTAGGCCGCTCTGTGTACGCTCATCGTTATTATGATCATTGTTCGGGGCGGGTGGATTGGGCGGCGCGAAATTGGCTTCGGACCCGATTAGAGGGCATGATTGGTCGGAATGGAAAATGACACTTCGTACGTAGGAATTCCGGAAATCCCGGATACTCCGGTTCCGAAACACCGAAAGTTGCGATGCAGCGCGCTGATAGTCAAGGGTAGTAAAATGCAAAACGCGCAGCATAAACGGCGCATAAATCGTGCAGGGCGGAGGCAGAACCATCCGAGGAATGCCGAGGCCCGGGCCGGTAATAAAGTAATTTGAAAAACAAATAATATTTCTTCTCGAAACTGATTTCGCTTCATGCCTTATTAACGTGATGACTATATACAGAGAGGCAGCGAGAGAGGGAGGGGGGTTGGTGGGTCGGCGGACACCGTGTCATCATCGGGGTGCCCGGGCAGCCGGGAAGAATGTGGCCGAGGCCGAGAAGATGATGCCCTTCGGCCGTAGCCGGCCAAGTCAAATGGAGCAGCGTGGACGGGATAAATGGATCATAATTCAATCGCTACTCAGCACTCCGCGTGCATGTGTCTGTGTGCCCTCGCGCATGTGTATGTGTGCGCGAACGTTGAGTTCCCGATTGGCCTACCCGGGGCACGATTGGGGGCCCCTTCTCACAAATAAATGCGTGAGAAAATTAACAAGATCCTCTGCCGAACACGCGGCCGGCCGCGGTGTGCGCTCGGCTCCGCCCTCGATGCCTTTTTTGGCCCCCGGAGGGGAGCCAGAGGGGGGGACACGGGGAGGCCGCGGGAAGGTTCAGGCCACCAACGAGAGCCACCGCGCCACGGCACGACAGGGCAGGGCGAGCATAAGAACGACCGGCGGCCGGAACGGCGAGAGAACTTGCCCACCGCGCCGGCGGTCCGGGGGGTTCGTGAAGCGCATTCCACGGCCCCGCGGGACGTTGTTACGCCCTGCGAGGGGGTCTTCCCTTTTTTGCACCCGCTTCCAGCTTCCAGATCGCGGGGCCCACCCCAGATCGAACGGCGACCACCACCAACGACGCCGGGGCTTAGAGTAAAGCAGATTATTTTATGTTGTGGCGTTTATGCTTCTTTGTCGCAGTTTGCTCTTGCTCCAGGCCCGTCCCCACCCCCTTCGGACCCTGCTCCGTGTCCTGGGCCCTGCCGTACTGTGCTGGGTGCGCGTGTCTGTGTGGGCAACATAAATAGATATTAATCATCTTCGGGTTCTTCGGGATTCAAAATGTCCGCTCGCTGGCTCGCTGCGGGCTGAGGGACGGACACGAAGAGGGGAAACATACACCCGGAGCGGGGCGAACCCGAATGGCCACCCAAGTGAGCGAAAATGTCGGACTGTCGGTCGGTCGCCCTGGGGTCCGGCGATTTCTTCTCCATTTCGTTCAAGGAGCGTGCATTCTTCGCTCTCGCTCACTCACTCGCTCGGTCCCGTTCGTGCAGAAGCTGCGGCCACCAAATTCTAGTTCTTGTGCGGGTGCGCCCCACGCAAGGACTCGCCCGTTTTTGCTTTCAGGATTTCCAAGTTCCCGGAATGTCCTTGATCGGTGGCATCGAGAAGGAGATCGTCGCACTGGCCGATCGATCATCGTCCGCACGGGTTTCACTCGACTGACGGCTGCAGACCGCCATCATGGCTGCCAGTGTCAGTCGGCCACCCGCCCCCCGCGTGCCACGGAACCCAACGCCCGGGTTCATAAACCGAGGTCCCGACTTCCTGTGCCGGCGGTGCGGGATTCCTTCGAAATTATAGGCCCGGCCGGTCGGAGAAAAAGTAGCCTTAATGTGATGGCGAATTGGTCGAGCGATCCCCGGGGGTCACCTCCTGCCACCCCTTCCGGGACGCTCCGCAGGCCCTCCCCCGGAGGACGAATGGATGGCGGTTAATCGAGAGCTACATTTCATCACTTAATTTTTACAAGTTCCAAGAATGGCCCGCCCTGTTCGTTCTTCCTTCCTCCGCTCGGTTCGGGGCTCTTGTTATTCCCCCGTGGGCCCCCCTCGGACTCCCTGCCGCTGCCGAAGGGGGCGGACACCAGCAGGCCGACCAGGGCCGAGGGGCTGATGCGCCTAATTGGGGTGCTCGGGCCCGTGTTCTTCCGAAACTCATCTGTCCCTTCCCTTGTTTGGGTCGCGGGATGGTTCCGTGGCTTTTTTTTCTTCGGAGGATGATTTTACCAAAAAAAAAGGAAGCGAAGCGGCGAATAAACCCCGATCACCGGTCGGCTCACTGGTCGCCTGCCTGGCCGCGCTGCTCAATGGCGTCGAAGCCATCTAGCCATCGCGACGGCAGTTGAGCGGATCCAGCGTGTCTGTGCCGGCTTCGGGGCCGGAACCGGGGCTCCGAACATGATTATTCCTAATTTGTTTCGTACATTTCAGCGCCACGGCCGGCTACCCGGTTCGAGGGGGCTGTTTTTTCTTCTCCCCCAAAGAAGGGTGCGTTTTGCGGCCAAAAATCCCGCAAAATCCGGGCAGATCAAACGAACCGACCATTGGCGACCGCGGGGTTTGGGGCGACCACCGTAAATAAACAGCTCGTTTAGCTGTGCCACCCATGTCACGGGCACGTTGCAAAATAAATCATCTCTATTTTGGGCCGAATCGGCCATTTTGTGGTCGCGGAAGGAGTTGCTGGCCAGATCAAGAGACTTTCGGTTGCAGCTAACCAGCAACCCGTAAATGTGAAGCTTTTGTGACTCACGCAGCAAAAAAGGCTGCGGCCAATCAATCGGCGGCTTCCACTGATCTGGCCGGACCTTTTAGGAGGCCTCGGGAAAGAGTCATAAATCACTAAGGGGCCACCCGAATCACCGGCCGGTTTGGAAGATTTTATCGCTGCGAAGACACTCCAGTGCCCCGGGCCGTCAAATGAGCCGTCAGGATGCACGGTGCGGAGTGCATCTTCACGGCGCAACACCTTCCCATTGTGCCCGGCCTCTGACCTGACTTCCTCGGCGCGCTAGAAGCTAGATAAGCGACGGGCAGTGAAAAGGGACCTCCTTCGTCGGACCGGAGCGCCGGGCTGCCTGTCATTGCACCGGGCCCGGGATGCGTGCCACTCCATTTAAGGATCAGGGAATCAATTTCAAAGGAATGCGAAAACATCCTGGCGCTTATCGGGAACGGCTACGGATTGCATCCGGTGGCCCGTCGGGCGGTCACAGCGTGAACCGACATGTGTCCCGGAGGGTCCTGGCGCTAAGTGAAAACCCGTGTACCCTGTGGAATGCTCGGTGACTTTTCGAGCGATCGCCGGTGGTCCTTCACTGCCGGGTGTCCCCATTGCTGCCGGCGTTGGCGTTCCTTTCCGATCGATTCGAAAAGATTGTCTTTCGTCCGCAAACAAAAGCTCATGTTTTTGCACCACCAACCGTCGCCCAGAGTGGCAAATTGATAAAACTGATAATGGTGAGATGGTCTGCTAAGTTCTTGTCAATAGGCAAAAGGACATCCCGTTTTTTTCTCTACTTCAGCTTCAATTTTTAATCAACTTTAAATAGACGAACAGTTAACGAGTGAAGTGGACTTCATTCGATTGAGAGACCCTTCAAGGACCCTGTCGATCGATAGCTTGAAGCCGTAGCAAATTGAACCAGATTAAGAGGTTAGTAACAAAAAGAATGAGCGCCACAGATTTGTTTCGCCATGGAACGGAACGAATCGGTTAGTTCAAATCGCGATCAAACGAATGACAAATGGAAGCGCACATTCCGATCTCCGTTATCTCCGGTGCTCTATCTCAGGTATGATAATCGGTGTAGAATTGGCGCAAAAATGGCCCACTCTTGGCGGCCCCCCTCGCCGACGCTCGGGCATGGGTCACATTGGAATTTGCCGCTCATTAATAAACTCATAATCTATAGAACTGTAACGAACGAGCGATCGCATCCATCGTCCGGGTGACGGGCGCCGGGCCCCGGAATTTGTCCGCTCCGCTTCGGTCGCTTCGAAATATCATTAAGCCGATGGCCGAGGATCGATGGGTCAGCGAGATCGGCCGATCGGCGATGGTGGCCTGCGTGGTGTGGTTGGGCCTTTTAGCACACACAGCCTCGAGCCGATCGTCGCTCCTTATCTTGCATCCGCATCGGTGTAAAGGCGAACAACGAAACAAAGTCACTTGGTTCCCGGTTCCCGGTAGATCCTCCAGTGTGTTGTTCTTTTTGTTTTAAGATTAAGATCCTTTGCCTTTTCCCTCCCGAGGGCCGGAGCTTTCCTCGGGACCGGCCGGGACCGGCCGGGTTTGCGTTTGCGGCCCAAAAGGGCAATTGACGATTTCCCCCCCAGGGGGTATAATTTACTCTATCGCTTTCCACTTCCTCTGGCCGACCGGCCTCTCCGGCTGCTCCGGCAATGGCACACACCATTTTCGGGCCGCCTGTCGAATTCGTCCACCTTCCATTCATAGCGCTTAGCGCCGCCGCAAAACGACCTTTTCTGCAACAACCACAACAACCGAAAAAAGAGGAATGAACAGGGAAGGAAGTGAACGGAAAAAATGGTGCTCCGGGTTCTCGGGTTCCACAAAAGTCATTTACGGTCCGACGCGAGGGGCTAATAATAAATTAGATGTATCGATCGGAGAGGGAACCCGGACTAAGGGTGGACGGCGAGAGAGAGAGATTGATATTTTTATAGATCCTTCCACCCGGGGACCCGGCCCTATCAGCACGCTCTCTCTGTCCGTGTGGCGGGTCCTCACTGTTTGCTCTGACAGCCACGCCACATGCCACCGGCCGGCCCGTTTCGGGTGACTTCCTTTTTGGCATGGCGCTCCGGACCCCTAATGGACCGGGACAAAGGACTCGGGCGCATCCTTCAAAGCGCCCCGAGCGCCTGCAGGACCGGATGCGGCACAGGAGGGGCATCGTCATCGTTCGTCCACCACTTGGCCAACCTGTTTCGGGTCGCTTCTGGAAGGTGAGCGAAAACCCGGAAAAAAAATAAATGAGCGTCAAACGAGAACGAGTGTCTCTTTATCGAGACTTCGGCGCGGTGACTCATCATTCAATAAAGCGTGCCGACCGGGAGACCTCGCGAGGGCCCCAGCGCAATCCGGACGGCTAACGGTCCGGCTTTCCGGGAATCGATTTGTTTGTCCACGGAGGCGACCTACCGCCACGTTATTTGTTTGCGCAACGCGCTGACGATTTTCGCCATTTGTAACCGCTGTGCTGTCAGTGCCGCGAACGGCACTGGGGAACAAATGGAACCGATTTTAATTGGTTAAACGGCCCTAGCCGGGCTATTAATCTTTACTTTAAGTATGTTTCAGAGCGAATCGACGTTCGGCTACATGATCAAGGATTCAAGCGTTCTCGGGCAGTTTCCGATACAAGACCGATTGAAAGCCCCTTTTGAATCGATTAAAGTAATTAGGTAAGATGAGAGAAGGTATGTTACATAATTTGCGGTGTTTATTGGCCACCCCTTATTGCCGAAAATGGGGTCCCTGAATGTAGGCAATCTGCATTGCATCGCTGGCACTCTTCTCAGCACATGCGCCAAAAGGTATGCAATGAGATGTACATTTTGGGTGCTAAGTTATGGTTATCTGTTGAATATGTTTAACAAAAATATGAAGGAGAACAATAATCATAAGGATACACCTTTATTCACTTATTGTGAAATATTGCCACTCATGCTGGAGGAGAACCAATAGCCAATCGGTTGACGTCGCTTCGGATAAAATGACGCAAATCAACGGCAAACAACTTGACGTCATTTATATTGACTTTAGGGCCGCTTTTGATCGGCTGCCACTTGTGATCGTACTAAAATGAGCTCTTGGAAATGGGCGTTTGTCCGTAATTTTTTCATTTTCCTTGATGATATCAGTATATCCCTGATACCTGACTATTGTATGCTGATGACCTGGAACGTTTTTGGCCTCACGACAACTATTCTGATTTGTTTGTGAAGATTCAAAGTTCAATTTTTCCTAGTGTTAATGCGGTTCGTGACTTCGGTGTTGTATTAAGTTCTAAGAATACTTTTAAGGATCATTATACGGAGGTAGTTAGTAGAGCACTTAGAAAGTTAGGTTTTGTTAGGTTAGACTCGATCCACCAACCAATATTGCTAGAACATTTGATCGTGCTTCGCCAGTACTTCAAGACGTCCTTCAACATTCAACAATCAGTGCCAAAATGCCATTTACTACTTCTCGTTCTGTATCGCTTCCTTTCCGGATAATTTCAGCAAAACGCCGCTGGAATCTGTCAGGGCGAAGAATAATATGATTTACCCACATGCGGTGATCCTGTTTAGCGTGTTTAGCCGCCAATCCGACCGAGGCGCCAAATGAACTCCCATTAATTGCTAATTTACTCGCATCAATCAAGCAAAAATGTACCCCATTACCGGCGTTGACAACAGACGGCCCGCCAGATCGCCCCTCGGTCGGCACACCAATCAATCACCCGTGCCGTCGATCTCGATTGATCGGTCTCGATGTCTTGATTCCGCAAATTGTTGTCACTACAATGTTCGCACCTCGTGGCCCGGCGCCGATGATGACGACGGTGTGTCCAGTTCCTTTTTTTCCCCCCCGGTGAACCCCCGCACCACTCGGCCCGTATATGTCGAGTCCACTTTCCTTATTTGTGGCGCTCGATGGTCGGGCCACCCGCCTGCTCGCGCATTAAGCTCTTTCTCTCGCTCCAAATTCGAACGCGCGCGACGCGGACGGAGCGAGGCCGGGTGTGTCTTGTGGTCTTGGCCAGGCCATTTTGGGCACGAATGCGGCCCCGCCACCACCACCGGTGGGTGTTGATGGTCTGCTATCTGATCGCATGTTGCGCGCCTGCACCAAAGTTCCTGTCCAGTCACGTTGCCACTCCGGTTGCGCTGATTCGGCGTGAAGAATCACGGCTACCCGGCGTGGCCGGGAACGGAGTCGGGAACGATTCGGTTTCAATTAAAGCGCCGCGATTATGGTAAGGGTGCACGTTTTTATGGCTGCCCGCTTCTGGTGGGCAGCCCTTTTCCGCGGGGAGGAAGGTTTATTTATTTATCTCTTTGTACTTCTTTATGCTCCGAATCCGGTGCCGCCCGGTGGGGTGGCCGCCGTGGAGCGCCGCACTTGCCGGCCCTCGGGTACTTATGCTCAATTATCACACTACATTTTCTTCTCCCCAATTTGGGAAGAACAAATCAATTTGATTACATTACGCCAGCGGACCGCTTTTGGGCTGGGGCGCGACTCAGGGCTGTGTTTCGCGTGTTACCGTTTAATTTGCACCGTCTTCCATCTTGGGCCGTGCCAATGCCTCAGGTGTGCCCCGTTTTATCGTCGGCTTTCGTCGCGCAATTAGGATCCCCGGCCGATTATTTGCGTGCTGCACGGTAATGGCAGATAGTTCCCGGTTGCCAGGCGCACTGACCATGAAAACGCGGCACTTCCGTTGAAACGAATGGCGCATATTATTGCGGAGAAAACGAGATTTGTTAAGCGATCCATTCAGGGTTTTGAGATGTTTCTGACAACGTCATTTAATGCAGGTTCTTCCTCGAATCAGTCGCCCAGACTTCAATAGACTTCAAGCCACCGCGAGAGGATCAACTAGTAGCGACCAAAGATAGTGACCCGCTAAAATCGGAGTCCTGTCAATAGCGATAAACACTCTCGACACCGGAATGTGTCGGAATTACCATCCCAACGAATGTAGCTCGAGTGACTCAAACGTAAAGCTGCTTGCGCTCAAGTAAACAGCATTGATGGCGAATCGAATGTTTCTCATCTTGCCCCGTTGGCCGCAACCAGTCCCAATCAGGCCCACCTCGGGGGGAATTCCAACCATTCCGATCGAGGTGCGGATCGAGTTATTTTCAACCGAGCCACCGGCTGGATCCGGAGTGGGTCCGAGTGTGGACAGCGGACCGCGTGTCACACGCTTCTTGATGCGCAATAGGTCATGTCGTGTTCGTGTTCGGGCTCAAAACGATTTGCGTCTGCGCTGTCTCTCCCCGGCCGCTTTGTGCGGAATTCTCCGCGAACAAACAGCATCACCGCCGAGGGTGCGGCCCTCAGGATGTACCACGCACAAGCACACTCACATCGAAACACGCCACACACGGAAAGCCACTAGACAAAATGTCGCCATAAAATTCCTGATGTATTGCCGTCATTCATCGCTGAGCGCGCCGCGCATCGGCTCGGCGATCGAGAACGGGAAGTGTTTCGGACCCGACCCAACAGAGGGAGGCTTTTGGGGAGGCGGGGGGAGGCCGGGGGCTGTAACAACAGATTTAGCATCCAGTTCTGTGTTCGCGAAGACACACTGGTCTTCCATCCTTCCACGCGGCGGCCAATAAATTTATTTACCAATTAACAGTGTTCGAACAATCTTGCAGAATCCACTTTGCATGCGAAATGAGCATCCCGAACCCGGGGGGTGGGCCGTGGCCGGGGCGAAGAAAATGAAAGCTTCTTGCTTTCGGGCACCAGCCAGTGGAATAAAAGAGCAAAACTCATAAACGTGATCGGGATCGGTATTGATCAATTACAGATCTCGATCGGCCGCGCTCCGTTCGCGAATAACGCGGAATAAATCTACTCCGTCGCCGGCCGCGAATTTGCAGCCGTTTCCGAGCCGGGACAGAACGGTGGTCGCACTTTTTGGCGTCGTATGCAGAACAGGTTTGATCGCCCGAAACGCGACTCCTCCGCGTCTGGTCTGGTCCAGGTCGCGACGATCGCCGGCGACTAGTTGGAGATCGCATTAAATTCGCCAGCCACGGTGGTTGCCGTGACTGACTGATCGGCCGCAGAAGCCGGGCCAAGAAGAGGAAGAAACGGAGAGAGAAAGCAGGAAGGAGCGAGCGAGCCAGCCAGAGGCCGAGAGTGAGAGGGCCACAGGTGGATCGATATGGGGCCTGACCGGCCGGTGGTATTTGAATTGTAAATAAAAACCGATATGTTTGTTTTCTAATTTAAACGACAACGTGAAAATAGAGGCCTTCTGCGGGGCCCGCGCTAGAGAGGCGAAATGCCTTTCGTGCCAGTCACCAGAGCGGCCGCGGCAGCACCATCATCGCAAGGCGCAAGGATGGCCAAGGGGACTCCGATGCCCGGGTCGTGTGGGCACCTGCCGCGGACCGCGAAGATAAACTGCGCTATTTGCGTTCATTTTGTAAGGTCGCCGGTGCAAGATGGAGGCGCACCGGGACACCAAACGGTCGTGCCCCTCCGCGTGGTGCTGGTGTGGCTGCCCCCGGACGAGACCATCGTGCGAGGATCGTGCCCGGGGTGGGAACCCGCGGCCGGCGGCGACGGCAAACGGTGCGACTGATTGAAGATTTATTGAAAATGCTAATTTTGCACTTAAAGCTAACGATCGCGCAGAGAAATGATTTGCCGTTGCTTGTTAAAATCTAACATTTTAATGGGAGATATGTAAATGTTTCCCTGTTCATTTGCCGACTGCCGACCCGGCCCCGGGTTGCTGGGGCCGGGCCTGCCTGAGCCTCGCTAGACAACGTGGAGACGATCGTGGCCATCGGGCCTTTGGCTCTGGTAGCCGCGAAACCATCGCCAAAAAGGCACGGCCACAAGCGCGGGCAGCGATGCTTGTTTTTTCTTCGTGGATTTCTCGATCTTGGCTAGGAAATCAGGTGTTAATTGCTAACGAAGCATTTCGTGTTTCCAGTTTCCGATTTCTGTTCAATGCGGTTTGCCGTTGATTAACACTCGATCGCTGCCTGGTTGCGGATGGTTGCGCGGATGCCTAGTTAATAAAGCCGGATAAGCCTATTCAGATTACTCTGTTCCAGGAAGCAAGGATGTCTTGAATCATTCATTAATCGTTCATTCAACAGTTCATTAATGTTCGCCATTTTTTTTTTTGGAAATAAAAGTATTATTGAAATTAAAATTAAGGAAATTAAGGAAATTAAGGCTTTTTCTTTCAAATATGATCACTGAAATATTTCAAACTATACCAGATTGATTTATTTCAGCGAATCCGAGTCAGCGAATATTTCACGCAAAACTTATTGCGTTCAATGGCCACATGCTAGCCTCTGCTAACGTCCACCAGGTGTCGCTATAAGACGAAAATCGATAAATGTGTAAATTGGTTTCACTGGTTGGAAATAGATGGCGCTTTTCCCATTGTCTGATCGATGTTTTCGATGTTTTGTGAACTCGCCGGCGATGAAAGGAAACAATGAAATCTTTTGAATTTGAAACTTGTCTGTTGTAAAATGAATTATGAATAATAACGCATAAAAATGATTAAAATAGCATATTGTTTTAAAAAACCGACGATTGTACACATATTTGTAGGCATGTTGAAAAACCTTTTTCATATAAAATCAGAAACGTATGAGAAAAACATGAGAGTATACAACGGGTCTGGAATCGCTGTGTGTTTTACAGCGTTACATTTCCCGGATCAGTACGATACACGACACGTGGTAGAACTGAGACTCGTTTACATCAATTAGTACAATTGCAAGGGCTTCTCGAAGTTATCGCCAAATTTTATTTCCTCTTTTAACAACCCAGTTCTTAGCTTTCAGGTACAATTAGCCCCAGTAATCCACAAAATCCTTTTTCACTTAACAGAATTAGTTGAAATCCCTTTGAAACACTCGCGAGTTTGTCGTGTATCGTCCTCAATTTCAGTATGCTCAACTTGTGCAGAAAGAATGCTTCCTCCAAAACCAGCCTCAACGATTCGTTCTGATCGGCGAGAAAGTTTGTGGTCGTTTGGGTTTGCTTTACGAACTGTTTCCGATGGATTTGTAACACACTGGGTTGACGCTGGCACTGAACTCTTTTCCATATGCAAATTCACTTTAATTTGATTTCATTGTAAATGGCTACTAAATCAATGACAACCGCGCATCAGAGCGCTCGGTTCTCGCATGAACATGAACACATAATCGAGGAATATTAATGAATTTTTAATAAGTTAATTTTTGCTTCCGTGAAAATCAAAGAAGAGAGCTGCGCGGGCCGGGAGATGAAGCGCATTGGCGTGCTGCATTGGCCGGGGGCCGCTCGGTCAGTTGGTCAATAAATTATAAATTAAATTGCATTTTAATAAAAAATAAATTTACAAAATTCACAGCCAGCCCTCCGAAATGGGGCAAAAGTGATTGAATCGGATACGGTGACGATGTCAGAACGTGTACCAGAACACCAAACGGAAGAAAGCCCCGGCGAAACGCTGGCCAGCAACCCTCACGCGGAACGGGCCGACTGATGGGAGGCCAAAATGATTGATCGCATGCGTAACTGGGCTGCTCTGAGGGGCCGGCATCCGGCCGGCCTCCCGTTTTGATGAATGCAAATAATCGAACGGGAGATGGATTTTGCTAATTTCGGGTGCCCGGCCATCTGACGATAAACGTGATGACGATAATGACGCCGTGACAAAAACCGGCAAGGTGAGCCTCGGGCGCGCGAGCGGCCGATAAATTGCTCTACATTTTCGAACTAATTAAAAAAAGGATATTACGCTGGCGCTGGCCCGCGTTCCGCCGCGGCTCCGGTGACAAAGGGTTCTGTCGCCGTCTGCAAATGTTCGCGCCTCGCCTCGCGAAATACGCGAAATCCTTGGGGAAATTAATTTGTTTTCGACGACACGAAAGAAAAAACCGGTGCGTTATCTATCTTCCGATCACCTGCCGCGGCCGCCGCCGGCGAAATGCTGCCGGCACCGAAAGATGTTTGTTTTTATCGTCGCCAGATGCCCCATCACGGACCCCCTGTTTGAGGTAGGACCGGTACTAATGCGAAAATTAATACTAACAGCCCGGACAGATAAGACACTAAATCGGGTTCGTCTCTCGCTCTCTTAATGGCGGCCGATTTCGATCGCCTCTCTATCAGGAACCCATTAGGCGGCCTAATGCCCTTTTCGCCACGTTCGATCGACCGGTGAACCGGGACCACGCGCGGTATCCTTGCCGGTCGGCAGTCTAATGGCGCGATCGGGTTGAATGGGTGCGCGCGCGATGCTAGTTATTATCCTAACTGTAACTAATGGCAAATGTCCTGGCTGGGGCGCGTCTGACCCACGGACGAAACAAACGGTAATTTACGCGCCGGGCGCGATCCTTGCGCCAGTCGATCCCAGGTGTGGAGAAGAGAGAAACCGGGCACAAAAGGTCAGCATGTCAGCTGACCACGGCGGCTTGATTACCGCGAGGGGCTAATGAATACGTGTGAGTACACAAATTCCCGGATAAGTAGCCAGTCTGGCGGCAGGTCCTTACCGCTTAACCCTAACCACCGTATCAGCGCTGTATAATTGAGCGCTCTAATAGCGGCATATCGTTACGATAAAACGCGATCCGGGAGTCGAAGCGGCGAGTGAGTGGCAATAAAAATTACAAAATATTAATTATCGGTAACATGCCTTAAGTTTAAGGATTCACTTTTTGTACATTTCTGTACGGGGCGAACAGAAGGATATTTACCGAAAAGAAATGAACTCTTGTTTCAGATTAATTTATTTACTGTACAACCCATTAAAAGGGTACACGGGGTAATCGCAAAACGGCAATGATCGTTTTCGTTGTGGGTCTCGGTCTCGCAACACCTGTTCGATTTCTTCCCCAAAGCATTGATCCTTCTATGCTGCGAAAGGGTGTTAAGAATGGCGCAGCATAAGCTAATTGAAGGCTTTGTCTGAGGTCCGCCAAACGTCTGCTGGATGCCGTAATGCCGAAATTAAAGACCGGTCAAGAACGCACCTTCAACGCTCAGCACCCAGCCCTGTGCCTCCCGTGGTCCTCCGAGAGCCTTAAGTACGTTTTGATCATATTTTGTTCCATTTTCACAACTATCAAAGGCGTTATTTCGAAATCGGAAAGAGCAATGTGAAATATTTCACGAAATAATGGCCGGCCATTAGAACAGTAACATTTCTAACCCGCACTAATTTTTTCGGTATTCTAACCCCTTATCATTAATTCTATTCTTTTTTAATTTTACTTAAATTAACGGACGGATGAGTGTTAACCCGAAGGCCCCTCCGTTTATTTTTCCGAGCGTCCCAAGCACCCTTTTATTAGCAAACTAATGAATGTTTGGCGCACGCGCTGTTCATTCCGTGCCCTGCAAGATGGCCTCTTGGGTGAGGTGAGGAGTTATTCTTGCGCCATTAGTGTGCAAATGCATTGTGTTTTATCGTCCATTTTCCGACGAGCCTTTTCGTGCATCATAATAACTGCGAATAACTATTTGGCGAGTTTGCCCGAAAACTGCTTAGGCTTGTGCCCTTCCCGGGCCGATTCGATTTAATTCCAGTGCAATTTTAGCCCCCCGCCGAAAAGGAGGTGACTAATGGTGCAACATTAGTGGGTCTGTGGCCGTTCCGGGAATCACTTGACGCGATTTTCGGGGATCCGCACTCGAGCCCTTCAAGCGTTCGGGACCCCCCCCAAATCAATCATTATCATTACCACCGGGAACTTTATGGCTTTGGGGCATTGCGGCAACCACCGGAGCGAGCCAGTTGCGTCCAGCGTACCCCATAAGCATAATATGCAAATTGTGGCCCGCGGTAGACAAGCGTGTTATTTTGAGGCGGGCATTTCGGTTCGCATCCCGGGGGGGAATCCGGGATGATGACAAATACGCGCGGTGCGCAAAGTGTGTACTATCAAATTAACGCAATTTTTAAAGTTAGCAATTTGCACCACGATTACGATCCTTTGTATGCATAATGTGGCCAGCGACACTTGCGCATTGGGACCCGGGCAGTTAATCTGCGACACGCTATTTCTATCACGCTGCACGAAAGAACCCGCCAATTCGGCAGTGCCCGTCACCTTCAGCGCGGTCCCATCCTTCAAGGGGCGAAGGAAATAATTTAAGATTATTTAATTTGTTTACTTTGTTGCCCGCCACGCCACGAACGCCCGGGGGCCCCGATAACCCGTGGCCGTCGCGCGAGCATAAAATCGCGAGCTAAACGGCGCTCGGTGAAGGAACGGCGAAACGGCACTCTTTATCTGGCAGTGCGTCCACCATTCCGACCGACCGAGTCCGGCTACGGTTTTACCATCCGTTGGGGCCGGGGGGATCCGGGCCGTAAAATGGCAAAGCCGTAACCTGCCAGCTAACGAGTCTGGTGCCGGCCGCAAGTGGCGCAACAGTTCCGATTGCGCCGCGTTCGTTCTCGTTTACTACCGACAATTGCCCGTTGACGATCCATAACGATAACATATTGAACATGAATAAATTTGAAAAACAAACAAAAATCATTCGCGGTCGGCTGATTATTTACTGCCCGCGTCCCGGGTCCCGAGTCCCGTCCGAATTGCACCCGCGCTTCTGCCGCGGGTCCGGGTGGCGAGCGCGATTCAATTTTCCGTGCAGCCGGCGCAAGCCCGGCTTCCTGAGGATGCTGGCCATCGGCGAGCGAGAGAATAAAACGAACCGAAGGCGAACGATCGCGCGCGGCGCACACAGTGTGTGAATAATAAATGATCGTAAAAGTGAAATATGCGTTATTGCAAATTGGATTTTCTGTTCCTCTTTGTAAACAAATTAATGATTTTTTTTATTGATTATATTTTGCATATTTTCGTGCAGACCAATTTCGCCGAACCCAGTGCCGGTGACTTATGATGGGCGTGCGGGATCGGGATGCTGGCGGCTGCTCCTGGAGCCAAGCATTAGAACAATTCCGCAGCGTAATTTTAGGCCACATTCGTGACTTGGAATTCTACTGCCAAAGGAAGTGTTACCATTTTTCGATGTGCGTTAATTGCCGCTCGCGATTTGGGGTCCGGTAATTGAAAACGCAAGAAGTGGCTGTCGATTCCCCGGGCCGGCCAAACAAGGACCCGCTGGCCACACAAATGAGCGCCCTTTTCCGCGCGCGCCGGAACAGTGTGTGTTGCAAAATGCAATTTCATTCTCAATCAATCACTCGTCATCATCCGCGAGCGGCACTCGCGCGTGTAGTCCTTTTTTGGGGGGAGCCAAGGGACCGCGCTTTATTTCGTGAGTTTTATTTCTGCAAGTGTTTGGCCGAACGGTGGGACGCCCTGGGGACGGAACGGTGCCGTTGACCAGTTGCATTAGCCCGGCCTGATGAATATTGCCATTTCATTCCGCGCTGCGGTAGGCAATTTAGAACATAATAAATTGAAGTTCATTTATAACCGCGTCCGATAAATGCCATTCCGGTCGTGCACTGCCCTCAGCCTTGCCTCTTCACTCAACTCGATCGCAGTGCCTCGGCTCGAGACTCGTCAAACACCGGCCACAACACCGGCCCCGCCACCGGGCGCTTCCTTATCGCGGACCCAGGATGCAGCAGGGTTCGAAAGCGGATTAGCTCGGTCCTGCTGGGGCTGGAGGAAAGACTTCAATCATTATCGGCTGCTAAATTCAATTTGTTAGCATTGCAGTTGATGGGTCCGGCCGTGGCACAGCACTCGTTCGTGAATCGTGAAGGAATTCTCATATTTCTTCCGGACCCGGGGCCCCGTTTAGCTTGATTGCCGATAATGGATTCACCATGCCGCTGGCCAGCGGCGGCGGCGGAAGTGAGTCGTGAAATTAAGCGAACGAAATAAAACACACAACAGCGCGGGTCCGAAGGGTCTCGGAGTCCCCGAGGAAGGGTCCCCAGGGTTTGACACCGCACTCCAGAGAGGGTCCAGCAAGAAACACAAATTTACGATTCTCGCATCAATAAATTTCCATACTAAATTAAGCGTCCGAGTGCATCCTTTCCGCGGTGCAACTGCGGAGTCGTCGGAAAATGATGATGTGTTTTTGCTTTTCTAAGACCTCACCCGGGAGGGCCGATGATTTGTGTCGAATGGGCTTTTAATGATGACACCAACCCGACCCGAGTATGATGGCAAGGACCTTAGTTTACAGCCGACGTCTCTAGTCTTTTATACGATCTGAAGCGCTTGTGGGCCCTTTTATTACACAATTCGTAATACAAATAAACGGGCGATGGGCACAAATGGAACCAAATTTGGTGGCCCCAACGCCCACAAAAGGCACGTCTCGGATCGTTTTTGTTACCCATTTCGGACCAGCGTCCCGATCGATAAATTGTGAGACGTGAATCCGCGCCACAAAATATGGACACCAATAAAGCACCCCAAACGCATAAATCTTACGTTTGATTGAAAAAGCTATCAATCGGGACAATGGACAATGTGTGCAGCCGGTGGCTACCTGCTGGGGAGTGCGCGAGTCATGTCTCCAAAAAAAGGCACATCCCATACGCTAGAGGCCACCACCAGAGCGGCAACCGATTTGCCTAAATGTCGCGCCCGGAACACGAACTGGAACACGGCGGGACGGTAACGCCGCCGGATGACATTCCACACCTCATTTAACACCCAACTAGGGTCTATTAAAAGTCATCGATAAGACGATTTAGTATTATTGATGGCCTTCCCTCGGCTCGGGTTCGTCGCCGACCCGAGCGTCGCAGTCTTTTGCTCCGGTCGCTTCGGTCGCCCATCGAGCTTATGATTTTATAATTTTATAATTTCCTTACGCCTAATCCCAAGCTGCCCACTTGGCGACAGCGGCCTAGACCAGGGAGGGCCTCCTAGCCTTGCCCTGCGTATGTGTGCGTTGTACAAATCCTTCAGCTCGGGCTCTTAAATCGTCGGAACGGAATCGAACACGACGAGCCGATGACTCTTCTCGCGGTTCGGCGTATAAATTTTCATTTTAAAACCCCACGGCCCATGATTGAATTAAATACTGTTGTTGACGAATAAAATGTCCTAGCACCGGCACCGGACCCGGTTCGTCGGCCTCCGTCTACCGCCGGATTCCGTTCGGGTTCCCGCTCTTTTACGGTCCGCTTCGCTGTGTCCCGAGGAGGGGGTCCCCCGCGAGTTAACGACTCCATCTCGTCATCATTATTCGAATAATAATTTCTGTGTCTATCTAATTTCCTAAAATACCATAAATTATACTTTTATTGTTTAATTTTATGTTCCGTTTCATAAAAAGTAAATAAATTTTTATTTTATAAGCCTCTCACAGCCACATGGTGCAGCGGCTCTCATCTGTCACTGGGGCCGGGTCGGGCAGCGGAACCAGATTTTGGGACGATCGGCACAGCATGCTCCCGGCGGTGTAGGCCGATTCCGATGCCGGCCACTAGCCGGGGCCCCCGGTGGGCGCCTTTGAACATTTCCCCGACACACCGCGAGGGGTCCATCATTTAATCGCGCAATCTAATTTGATCGGAGAACCGATATGGCTGGCGGTTCCTTCTTTTTCGTCGTTTCACACGGCCGCCCTAGCCGGGCCGGTCTGATCCATTTTGCTATTGCCCGTCCGACGCTTCGTCAACGGCTTCACCCGGGGCTTGAGTCTGTTTGTCACAACATGTGAAAATAATCGAAACGCGCGATCGTGTGCGTGGTGTTTTATTAAAACATAAATTTTCATTAGAAAAGCCCCAGCCTGGGACCACGGGCTTCGTGAGGTCCGACCGTCTCAAACCAAGTGCTCGTTAGAGCCTATTCCAAGTGTGCTGTTCCTGCAGATCCACCAGGATCTGCCCTCGGCCACGCTGGAGTTGTGAGGCCAGTTTTTGTTTCTAAATAGACTTCAACGCTGCCACCGCAGGACCATCAATCACTGCGGACCCCAGCAACACCATCGAAGCCGAAAACGGAAAATCAATCACCTCTAATGCTCTAATTGCTCAAATTTATTGTTTCAACAAATATTTATCGGTACCGATGGTCCGATGATCGATGGCTCCGAGCCCAGCTGGCCGCGGTGATTGCGCCGTTGACGATCGGCGAGGGAAATCATAAGCCTCCCGGAACCATCCCCAAATAGACACTCGCCTCGCAGTGCCTTTTTTTCGTTGGCTGGTGTGAACAGTTTTGGTGGTCCCGGGCCTGATAGATCGACCTCGAGGGATTTGAGCCAATTCATTAGCGATGATTATAGGGAACGGTCGAACGGCATCATTAATTATTGGCAGGGCAGCGACGCTGAATGTCGACGCTAGTTAGCTGGCCACGGGTCAGGAGCATCGGGCTGGCCGAGCTGAGCGAAAAGATGTTTCGGTTTCAAGTTTGGCGGAAATTGTGTAAAATGCAAAGGTATCGTGAGTCGCTTCACTTCGCACCGCGAGTGGGTCGATCGATGATCCTAATGAAATTAAAACCGTCACCTGCCGCGATCGGTTCGATTCGGACACGAACAGTCCGGTCGACGGGCATCCTGTGAAGAGGTTTATGGTCTTCGATTGACGATGGTCCGTAGCGACTTTGTTGATATCGACGGGCCTAGATCGATCGCTAGCGGATCGAATGCGTCTTAGTCGATCATTAAAAGCTCGATCGGGCTCGTAACATTTTATTCCCTCCGCGCGTGTGTATGTGCGTTAAAGCTCTTCTTCAATCATATTTCCATATTTTCCCATTTTAATACTCGTTGCTTCGTTTGGAGCGATCTTTAATACGTGCGTTTATGAAGCATTAAAGCACTGGAACTTCCTCGCGTCAGTCCGTGTCCGCGGGAACGGGTGAGAGCACGGGTGATTTAAGGAGCAAATAAAAGAGGCCCCGGACTCGTGGGCTACCTGGTGTGTCACGACCGTAAACTCCGATGCTGATCCGTTCCTCGGGCAGACCCGGGGATTTAAACGATCGCTCGCTCGAGGGTTCGGTTCACGTCTTTCGCCAGCTTGCCATCGATTGTGACGGTTTCAATCTCGGAGCCGGACGGTGCGCGGTCTTGAATTTGAATTCACGATTTCGTACCACGTTCGGCGGGCGAAGGAAATTAAAACAAAATCAAACTGTAGTTTTCTTCCGATGCCCACCATAAACCCGTATTTAAGAGTGTGATTTACGGCCCACTCGCAGCAGGAACACTTCCGTCCATTTCTCGGTCAGCCACTCTGGAGGAGCTTGGACGGAATTTCGTGCCGTTGTTCGCGGTCGTGGCAAGCGACAAGCTGTTTAGCACAGTGTTTATTGTGGTGATGTCCAAACAGGGCCAACAGGGTTCGGACAGCAATTTTGAGCATCGCCTGAATTTGTTTAACCAAAAGAAAGGATGGATTGAACTACTGAAACAGTGAACCGCCGGTGGCAAACAATAGAAAGGCAAAGATCGGTGTGACTTTTGTGAACTCGACTCGTAAAAGATCAAGGTTTCAATAATGGACACGCCACAGCATCCTTCATCGCCACCTTGAGCGGACCCGCAGCATAGCCGCCCAAACGGCTGCGCTCCCGGACCCCCCCGGTTCGAGCCCTCCGGCGATCCCGGCGAACCGCGAACGCTGGAACATTTGTTTATAATTAATTTTTTGACAGCTCCATGAGCCCCAACCGGGCGGCCATGGCAAAATCGCCTGCCCTGGGTCGTGCTTGTTATGCTGCTTGAAGGGGCACCCGAGTCCGGGGCCGTTGAAAGGCCCGGTCAGGCTTCTGCGCTTCCGCCGGGACGGAGAAAATCGTGAGCTAGCTGTAGAGACGGTTTTTAATTGATTTTAATGGTAATTGTCTGAGGTCTGAACGATGAATGGTGATCGTAGTGCGGGCGCTGGGGGGTGCCGCGCCCGGCCAGTCCCTCGGGTGTCAAGAAGGGGTTGTTTTATGTGCTTATGATTTATGAATCAAACCACTGGCTTCGTGGTCCCGAACCGACGCTGCCCGAAGCTTAATGACACAATGTAGCCGCGGGTTTCGGGCGCCGTTAGGACCCGGGGCCGGGGTCCGTTAATGTCCACACCCGAACACCTTCCCGGGATTGATGCGATGATTGACCGTACCGAGTGCTCCAGCTTATGCTCTATTTCTTCTCCCCAAAACCGACCGACCGATCGGGGGGCTGGCCAACATTAATTATGACGGCAGAAAATGGCAATTACGCGTGATTATTTTTGAAAAGTCACCCACCCCGAAAATGCTGCTGCCGCCGGTCGGAAGTGCGGCGGCGGGGACAGCCCGTCGTCTGCCGCTCGTCAAACCGGCGGCGGGCTGGGGCCGCGTGGCTCGGGAAACAAAAAATCCAATTATGGCTAACCTTTTGAACCAGCTCCGAGGCAGCCCACCGAGCGAGGCTGCCCACAGGCTGGCTAGGCTCGGTGCGGTGTGTAATATATCTTTTTAATTGAATAAGGCCTCCTTTCTTTTCCAAGGTCCACGGATCCTCCGTACGGCATCGGGCATCGGGCGACACGAACGTGTCAGCACCTCTCACCGACGAGCACGCACGAGCTTGACGCGCCGTGGCAACCCAAAATTCAATTAAAAAACTGCCCCTCGTGGCAATGGCGAATGGCGATTTGGTTGTTTAATTAACTGTTAATCATCAACATTAATCAACACTAGAGCGGGCCGAGGGCCGACGGTTAAATATCTGGAACTGGTTAGCTTGCCCGTTCGAATCGTGATCCTGAATGGCGCCAGCAAACGTGATCTTTTAGTCGTGTATGTTGTGTGATCATCATAAACTTGTGCCAGGGCAAGCATAATAAGGTCCTGCCAGTGGAAATAATCCGATCGCATTAGCGAGGATCGATGTGATGAAATATTTCAATGGTTTAATTTCATCACCTTCCAGCCTCCGAAGCGAGCTCCGATTTTAATTTATTACTATGCCCGATCTGATTTCTATCCTTTTGATCGCCGTGTCATCATTCTCGTGGTCCACATGATTTATTTACTGTTCATTAAATATTTCAATTTTATTTCTCAGCAATCAAAAACAACTTACTGCTACCATTTTCTTCGCAAAGATCGCCGCGCATCGTTTCGCTAACTTTTCTTTGTCCGCTTTACTCTGCGTGTCCGACACATCCTTTGCATTGATCTTAGTTTTGTCAACTGATGGGTGAAACTTTACACAGAACGGATAGTATAATTGTGCCGTGTGTCCCTATTGCGCTTCTGCCGGTGTGTTTCTCTAGCCCTACCGTACGAATAAAAAACAATTAAACTTTGTACAATTTCGCTCACGATTGCCGTGCTGCCACCGGCTCTAGGTCCATTAATTAGAGCCTGTCGGTTGGACTGATCAAGGAACGGGTAGCGAACAGAAAAAAAAAACGGCCAGGGTGCAATAATAAAGATAAACAGGACGAAACAGGCTGCCTGCCGCCGGCCAGAAGTCGGAATGAAATGAAAATTAGCCTCACATCGTCGTCACACTGGCCACAGACTGTTGGCGCCTCTCGGCGCCCCGCTCCAGAACGCTCGCTCATCAATGCGGAAAACCGGGAGCCACCTTTCCCCTGGGGGCGCCTTTTGGCAGGAAAATCATTTGTCGATCAACCGCTGGGGCTGTGTGTATGCGTGTTTGGCCTCGCATGGTGATAATGGTTGTAATAAGCAGGTTAGCGAAATCGAAAGCAAAGGCCACAGCCAAGGGATCCCTTCACGTATGGCCGAGCGATGATGGTGATGATTCCGGAGCGACGTAAATGATTTTGATTAAGGTGACGGCCCCGGCCCGCAGGTTTGAGGGGGGATTTCATTCATTCGGCCACTTTTGATTAGTGTCTGTCCGCCGGCGGCGAAGATGCGAACGAGTTCCGAGAGTCTGCGCTGCTTTCTGTGAATGGTCTCTGCATTTCGGGTGATGCAATTTGCGGCAATTTACGGTGTGACCTTTCCACGGCGACAGCCGACGGCGACGACGACGTTTGTCACGCCACGCCACGGCACGCAGCAGCCACACGCAGGGAGGCTCACTAATTATAGGATCCGTGACCCACCTTGGCGTTTTGATTTGTGTGGCAACAGCGCGTCGGATGAAAGTGAAATTTATGACAAGCCGTTGGAGCCGCTGAAGAGTCCTCCAGCCTCCGGTTTAGACTAATTTGCACCTTTCCTAATGATCTCGCTCGGTCCCCGGGGGCCGTTTTAATGAAGGAACCTGATAATAAATAGACCCAGGACGACAAGGACACCGCCGATGGGGTGGCCGGTAGAAATTCGCTAACTTGGCGCTAATGCTACTGAGTACTGAGTTGAGAGTGCTGTTGTTGTTCTACTGCTCCATCCGCTTCGATATCTGCGCTTTGTGCGGATCCGGCCCGCTACTGGCCGATCTGGGCTTAGCTAAGGATATCACTGTGGTGCCCGTTCTGGCGCAGCATCTCAAGGCGTAGCTCGTGTTCGCGGGCCTTCAGGCGCAACGCGGCGATGGAAGAACTGCGCCGGTCCGCCTGCGGTGGCGATCCGGATCCTGGCATCGGGCCGGCCATCGAGTGAGGAACTGGGACGGGCACCACCGGCGGCAGGGCGGTCGGCGAGATGGGCGGAGAGGCCGGCGAAGGGGGAATGGCCCCGCCGGGCATGCCGGTGGCGGCCGATGCCGCTGCGGCCGCCGCCGCCGAGGACATATAGTCCGGTCCGGCCAGACTCGTCCCCGGCGAGGGTTTCGAAGGAACGACGGGCGGTGGCGCGTGGCGCTGGGCGGCCGAGATGTTGGCCAGCAGCGTCTGGAAGGAGGCCGACGGTGCGTACAGGGGGCTCACGCCCGGTGGCAACAGGGGCGGCGGTGGCGCTCTGCAAAATTCGTCAACGAAAGAAGAAAACGGTGAGGACCTGATTAGGCCAGGGCGGCATTTGGTACGCATCCTATCGCAACAGAGTCCTCGCCCGAGTGTCACCGCCCCGCCAACCCCCGGGGGAGGGGTGTGGCAGGGCGGGACGACGGGGATACCTACCGGTGGAACTGGTTGAAGTAGGCCGACGGCAGCATGTGGCTGGCCCCGAGGGACGGGTAGCGGAACGCGGCGAGACTGGCCGCGTCGAACGGTTTGCGCAGGTTGAAGCCAAGATGGCTGAACGGGTTCGGTGGTAACGAGGGCGCCACGACGGTGGCCGACGGGACCGGGGTCGCCCCGGACAGGTACGGATTGTACGGGTGTCCCTGCGGTCCGACCTTTTCCTGTTTGCGCCATTTCGCTCGCCGATTCTGGAACCAAACCTACAACGAAATGGGGGGGGGGAAGGGAAACCAGCGGAAGCGGTTAAAAAGTGCGGCCGAAATTGAATTACGGAAAATTGCCACCCGAGGCCCCCTTCCCGAACCCGGACTGAAACCGAACCCGGGCTGACACCAAAATGGCCCCAAAGCTGCACGCAATTTAAGTCGAAAATCGTGCGCAACCAAACACAAGGAAAAAGAAAGGATTGTCGATGGCGGCGATCGCCGGGAGACCGCAGAGACATCTCCCGATCGTCGGTCGGTCGGAAAAGGGAACATTTAGCATAATGATAATTTAATAAAACCCCGCAGAGGGACGGACTTCGGACTCCGGACCCAGGATAGCCCCGATGCAAACGTGCTGCTCCGTACATTTCAATTACTTTAATGCCGTTCCGAGAATCCCGAGAATCCCCGGGGCTTCGGTTCGGTGTGGATCGGTCCTCGGTCCTGTGTCTTTCGGGCCCGGAACCACACCACGTACGGCACATCTGATTATCAACGGACGAACCGTATGATTATGCGATGATTGCGGTGGCGAGTATCCGCCATTTCACTCGGGGGACGTCACCATTTTGTTGTGCAACAAATAATCGTTATTTTGAATCGAATTTTAAGGCATTATTCCTACATCCGCTTGCCGTTAGTTGGCTTCAGTCACAGTTATGCCATGTTACGCCATTTTTACAATAACTAAAAATTTGAACGTAGTTTAAATTATGAGATCTCACTCATGAGAAGTTTCCAGGGAGTGCCAAAGGTCTACCAGGACGATGAGGTTTAATCACCCGAAGGATTGAACCCCCGATTTCGGATTTTCTCCCATTTTTACCAAACTCGACTCGAACATTGCGATAGCCACATCGGAGATCTGCGGATCGCATCCTGCGGGTACCGTATCCGCCTCTCCTTGCCATGGCGCCGGGAACAGTTTTAGAGTCCCAGGCCACCTCAAATGGATCCACCTCCGGCAGCTGGTCGGTATCGGTATCGAGTCATTAACCGGGACTCCTTCAGCGGGAAACCCTCAAGAAGGGCTTCAATCCCTGACGATCCCTGACAGGACGGACGCTTACTTTGTAGGGACGCTGGCGTCGAAGCCTTTCCGTCTTTACGATTCATTAAACAGCGATAAAAACGTTAGCGGACCCCAAGTGTCGGACCCGGGGCTGTTTCGGGCGAGGTCGTTAACTAGAGGATGACTTCGGGCCGCAGTCCTCGTGGTCCCCACAGAGAGAGAGAGCGAGAGACCGAGGTAATTGAAGTTCCTTCAACACCACGATACCTCCGGGGGCTGGCAGCTGATTGGTGGGCAATTAACACACTGTGTCCACCATCGTCGTCCAGCTTCGATCAGGATAACCAGGCAATCGCAGCCAATCAGCGCGAAGGGCGAGAACGAGACACCGTGCACGCGTCGCGGTCACCTCGCCCGGAGCGATGCAAATTCCGGAGCCAGCGCGAAAAGTAAACAGAAAACGCGGAACGCTCCGCTGCCTCGCCACGCCACGGCCACGGCCCCGGGACGCGGGTGGATCCAATTTACCACATCCTGATTTATGGCCAGTAAACACTTAAAACCAATATTATCATTATTGAATTCGCATTCGCGAGCGGGCGGACGGGCGCGTAATGATGTCTGGACATGCGCCGCGTTCGGAACAGGATACCGTCGATCGCGGGTGAGAACGGGCCCCGGCCCCTTCGGGGCACTCGCAGCGGGAGGCGTGTTGCTGGCCACGCTGATGGTGATGATGGCGCTGTTTTTCTCACCAAGGACGCCCCGAATCCGGCGGTTTAATGTGGCCACTCCGGCGAGTCCGAGCGTGGGCAGCCCGTGAAACGAAACGGAACGTGAATTTCACGTTCGATTCCAATCCAATTATCGGCACCATTTTGGGGCCGCGGCCGCGAATGAAGTGCACCAGATCGTTTCTTTATTGCGTGCGATTGAGTCATAATGAACGCCGGCGACAAACTGACCGGGCGATCTGGAGCTGATCCGGAGTAGTGATCACGCGTGATCGTGCCAAAGGCCGGACAGCTGCACCCGAGGACCCGCGTTGCGTCATTCTCGCACCTCTCGGTGGCGATTTGAGGATCAATTAGTTTGCCTTTACCTTTTCACAACTCTCACCGGGCAGCATTTCGTCCAGCTTCGAGGATCGACATTGAGTTTTTCGGGTCCGGATGGGCCAGAGGTCACCTGCTTTGGCAATAATTTTGCGGCTCGTTTTCGGTTTGCCTTCCCCCCACACACATACATGGGATCGGACGCGATCTTCTCGGCCCCGCAGGGCAACAGGTGATTAGCGGTTCACCGGAGCCCGGGACGAATCCCCGAGAGAGAGAGAGAGAGCGAGCGAGAGTCCTGCGGCCGGTGGCCTCCCGGGGTGAATTAGATTAACAAAAGCACCATGCTGGGTCCAAAACACATAATTTTTATCTCCCCCCGCGTGCGCTCCCTGTCCCGCGTTTCTGTCCGATTGGGCCACGGTGGTCACGTGTGCGTGTGTGTCTCGGAATCGAATCAATCGGAAGATTTTCGGCTCGGCTCGGCGATCGAGAAACAAAAAGGGAACAGAATCCCCCCGAGAGAGAGAGAGCGATGCTCATAAATACATAATCGAAACTAATTCTCGCTCGCTATGCTTTCCCATTGTTTACGAGGCGCAACGCTTCCGCCGAAATGATATTCGGCGGCTTTTGTCCTCGGTCCGATCGCGGTGGATCGCGGTTTACTTAAAGAACGCGCGCGGCCCGCGGAAAAGCAATTACACGCCATGGCGTCCTCGATCGGTGACCGGCGACAGCCGGGAGGATTGGAAGCTTAGCGAGCCCCGCTGCCGAACGGCCCCCCATTCTATAGATTGATTTTAAATTATTGATCTGCCCCCGGGGCCAGAGAGAGGGGGGCGGGAAGCACTAATCGGGTTAGGAGCGATCGCGGGGACCCCCTGTTCTGTCTTGGTTTTATTTATTTTTCCATTACCGCTTGATTAGGATTGTAATTACTCACGTCCCGAGCAGAGCGTGGAGAGGCTTATGAAATGCTATAAATGCGGATTATGGCAAAGTGCTGGCCCAAGAAACGGTTGCCATAAACGCAGTAGGCAAGGCAACTCAGCCTTTTCATCAAAAACGTCACTCGAGGGCCGACCATCAATCATGGCCGACAATGGGAAAGTTAAACAAAACAAAACGGTTTAATGTTATCATCTCCGGGCGCCGATTCGCTGGCTAAGTGGTGATCTTTCAGCGCCACCCGAAATTCAAACAGTGGAACCGGACAGTGCCGTTCTCTGGTATAATGATATAAATTTGATTACAAGCCCGTCACGCCATGGGTGGCCGATCGTCCGGTGATCGTCCAGGGATCAAATTGGCTGGCGCCTCCTCTTCGGCTCCGTACGGACGAACCGCACTTCATTACCTAACGAACCCGCGTGTGATCGTGAAGAAGATTGTGAAGCGATCGCTGGGTTTGGCTGCTAGCGGACATGTCGAGATGGGTTGGGATGATAGACAAGAAAGCGACGTACGCCCGGTACGCCGATGCCACCGTATGTGAGTATGATAAACGGTCCTCCGGGAGATCGGACCACCCGCTGGTGTTTCCATTTAGTTCCCGCTGCCCGATTCCCGGGCTGCAGAAGTTACAAGGAAGTGCTGGGAGGAATCCTACGCTGCGTAAGTTTCTTTCCACGATCTGTTTGTTTATGAAGCAGCCAAAAGCGCTTCGGCAGAAATATTCTCAATACCTTCAACCCGTGTTGTGTTTGTGCGTCTGGCCACCACCACGACACTGAAGCCGGGTTTTCGGGCACGTCCCGTCGAGTGTTATTAAAATAATGATCTGGGCGGTCCCCAGTAACGTTGCATGTCGACGCTTGGACCCCCAAAAATTGGGCCCGACGACGCGCTTCATATTCGAAATCGTTTTCGAATTGACACAAAACTCCGCCGGTCTTCGCATGTTTCCACGCACGTATCCCTCCGCCCCAAAAACAGGACAAATAAACTCGCTGCACCAGACGTATAATTTTGTATTATTATATTAGGACCGTAATTAATGAGTGATAATGTTACCACCTACGTGATTTCCGGTCGGGCGCGAACGGAATTCTGGGATCCGTGGCCGCCCCCGGGCGACTTAGCCGTGGCGGTCATTAGTAGGAAGCCACTGCCGAGGATGTGGTCGAAGATCGGATTTAATGGGTGCCCGATTTCCGAGGAACGCACCATTCCCGAAGCCTCGCGCCCGGGGGCTTTTCCAACGCTCGAGATCGCGGCCAGTGATTGATTGTTGCTAGTCGCAATCGCGGTTGACGGCTAATTTGTCTTACCAAGCGGACATCTTCCTCAAAGGTGCAACTAAAATAAATTAACGACGGCGGCGATCGCCGATCGGGATCGGGATTATCTCCGAGCATCTACAACGAGAGTCCGCTGTCTCCGCTTAAATCTCGAGGACTCGTGCACGGTGGTCGGCCAATTGGTTGGCCAAAAGTTGGCCGGCTTCGGGCTTGGTTTGATTGAAACACTGCCTGATTCACGATGACAGCGCATCGCGCATTCAGTCAAAACACGGCGTTCCGGGCCATAAAACGCGGCCAATGTAAACCAATACTCCGCTTGGTAGCGCACGGCGAAGTGGCTCGTGTCACCGATGAACGTGTTTAGTGTCATCTTATCGAACATCCAAATCTTGTCGTGTGCTTCGTAGAATCTCGGCCCTCGG
Organism: Anopheles bellator; assembly: GCF_943735745.2. NCBI lineage: Eukaryota > Metazoa > Arthropoda > Insecta > Diptera > Culicidae > Anopheles > Anopheles bellator. Next base: position 83,765,571 of record NC_071286.1, read on the forward strand.
CCGCGCGGTCGCAGACGCCACCGATCTCTGATCCCCCGATCCCCCCGACGCACCCGCGAGGATCCTTCGCATTCTGTCCTTCCGTCGTGCGCTTTGTGGCCATCTTTACCCGACAATTTCTGTGCCTTTCGTCTTTCGGACCATTCCACCTGTTTCTGGCCGTCTGTAGACGAAAGTGGTCATTTGGTGACCGGACGGACGGAGACCGTGGGACTTTGTAATGCTGCTGCCTCACGTTTGACGATCGCAAGGTGACCGTTGCACCGGTCCACCGGCTCCGGCTCCGGGGATTGGATGATGAACATGTTGCCGACGATGCCGATTATTAGCGTTTTCTGCCGCTGCCATTACATCTCGTTGCATTTCCGATAATCGCTGTGGAGAACCCGACCCGAGCGTGGTTCCTTATAATTTTCAATTTTTTTATTGGTTTTAGCAAACGGACGGTTCCGAAGAACCGATCGAAGGGTGCACCCACACTCATCTGCCGAGTTTCCTCGATCGGCGAGTTCCGTGTCGGAATGCAGATTCATCACAAACGGAGGCCCCGGGGTGTCGGCTTCTAGTTTTGCAGCGCCTCGGAACGCCTCGGAATTCCAGCGCTATCTTAAATACCCTGACGCCAGTGGCCAGTCTGCTTTGGCTTTGGCTAAAACCGAAATCCCACCGCTTATCGGGCCGCTGATAGATCGGCACGTACGGCCGGTACCAGAAGCTTGGCTCGGCTGCGACGGGAGAAGTAATTAAATTTTCGGTTTTGATAAATGTCCCTTTTGGAGAATCGCCCCCGTCCGTGCCCGGGCAGTGTCTGGAACGTATTGGCCAAAAAAGAGGCCCCTTCACACATCGCGGACGCGGAGTTTCGTAGTTTCTGACAAATGAAATGTAGTTGATAGGCGTCGGCCGGCCGAACGAAGGCCAACGACGACGACGACGACGACGACGAGGACGTCGACAGCCACGGCGTCCCGGCGAACACAGATTATCGTTAATTAAATATGCAAATATTTGAACCTCGCCAGATTAAATTAAGAGCATCTTCGCCGTGTTTCGGCGGGCCGCGAAAGAGGCCGGCCAAGGAGCACGAACGGGGAACGGCAGAAAGCAGAAACTACAATGCCGATGCCGACACCGGCGCGCCATTTGATTGCGCGCGCACCACACCGTGGCCCGGCCAATCGATTAGGGATGAAATTTATATGAACGACGGTAATTAAACTGTCAAAATAATTTAGAAAATTAATCAAAAAAACTGAAACGAAAAATTAGGTCTCGCCGCCGCACGGGGTGCGGCCGGGCCCGTGAACCGGGCCGGGGTGCCGATTGGATGCCGGAGACTTAGGAGGGGCACCCAGGGGAGAGAAAAAAAAATGGTCACAACAATTTGCTCACACCGCTCTTGCGTTCGCTAAGAGCACGCGGACCGCGATCATCGGACCGGCGGTCGAAAAGAAAAAAACAAAACCACGGAGCATAAATTATAATTTGAGCGGACAAACTCGCGCACGATGGCCAGTGGTCGTTTATATTTCGCCAGGGTGTTAACCGACGCGCGGGACCCGATGTTTCCGGCCGCGTTTGCTCGATTTTAACCAAACTTCGTTAGCGAGGTCCCGCCGCTCGTCAATAAGTTGGAACCATTTACGGCGGGGTATCCTCCTAACGAATAGCCCCAAATCCTATTACGCGCTAAGACCCTTAGTTGCCGGCCGACCGACGGGGCCGACGGGTCCGCGGGAATTACAGTGACAAATGGGAGATTAACGAGTTCTTTCCGGCGCCGCCTTGCGCTTTGCGGGCGAAATTGGGCGAAACTAAAGTGCCCACGGTGTGTTTGCTCTCGTAAAATTGGGCTTAGTAGGCGATGAAAGGCTTGATAAAAGGTGAACCAACCAAGCCGAAAGGATTAGGATGTCATGAAAAATGGGTACATTTGTCGACGAGCTGCGGTCCCTTTTGATTCCTGTGACGTTCGAGAGATTGGAAGCTTCAGAGAGTGGCGCTCAAGTAACGGTGACAGCGGGGCCCCTATGCAATAACTGTATTTTGCGCAGTTTCTCCGGCCCGCCGAGTTTCGCCGAAATCGCTTATTGATCCAACATCGGAACAGCTGTATCAGATGGTCATTCCGTTGCTCGACGACGACAAGACGAGCAGCAGAAACAGAGAGAAAAAAAAACTGCGACACAAAGTAAGGACCAGACACACATCTAGCGGACGGGGCCACCGTTCTGCACATGTGACCGCCGTGGGTCCGTCGACTTCCGCCGATGGAATTGGCAACCTTTGGACAGCGACCGGAATAGTCAAACGAGGATAGACAGAGACACTCGGCCGCCCCTCCGGTGCGAGATAAAAACACAAAACCGGCCCACCGCCACACCGGGTGGTTCCGGGCCGATCGGTTCGGGGTGCGCTCCGATCCCCACCGATTCCTACGGTTCCATTTGCATCGGAATCGAATCAATCAAATGTTCTGCATCATTTACCGGCTTAATGTGATATGAGCGCTGCCGTTCGCTCTGCGTCCATGCGTGGCCTCTGGCCCGGGCTGGCAGCATGGAGCAATTGTTGTTTCGAAAATGGAAACCAATGGTTTGTGCGTTTCCGCTCGGCCAAGGCGCACCGTCCTCGTGTGTCCGTCTGCCGATCCCGCCCAACCCGGATCGGTGGCAGAATGGCAAAACAGGCGGCCAATAATCTGTGCAACATATCGGTCTCATAGCGTCCATACGCTCCCCAATTAAATTCATTAGCGATGGGAACAGTGGGAGCCCTTTTTTCGGCCCTTCATCGCGCTGCCGTGCGTCTTTCGCTGGCCGCCAATCGTTTTTTGCCGACGATTCCACCGAAAACCGGTGACGACGCAACGGCGATCGGCGAATTACAGGGACCCCGGGATCGGCTGGTGCATTCGTTTTCTGTGCGGCTGCGGACTGGAACGGGGCCGAGTGCTTTTGACGAGACCACTTACGTGGGAAATGTTTGATTTCCCGCAAACTTATCATTTCCAATTCGATCAATAATTGAACGATTCCACCATTCGAGCTGTGAGCTTCGGCAGCCGACGGATGGTGCGTTTCGTTATCTCCTCGATTACCTGTCATTTCACAGCATAAATGAAACGTTTAGAACGGACCGTTTCCTTTCTGTCCGGACGGATCCCGGGCTTACGCGAATGGGCCCGCTGCTCGCGTCGTACCAATTGGAGAGCAAATTAAAGATAAACATTAACATATCGCCCAATCACACTCTCTAGCCAATTTGGCGCTGCCATTTGGGGTCCCACCTGAGCGCGCTCCGGTTCGCGGCTATGATTGGGGTAAGTGATTGTGTATGATTATATGCAATAAAATTAATTAGCAAAACCCGGACCGACCGACGAAGGTGAGGAATCGTCCGGGCATCGTAAATGCATGGCTGGCTCCCGTTCCCGGTACGAATTTATGCAAATATTAAGATCACGACAGACCGGGTTTTCTGTGCGCCCCGAGGAATGCCCTCTTCAGTGCACTTCACAACCGTTCCGCGGAACAGCCAAACCTCGATCGGAATGATATGCCCCCCGGATGGGTTCGTGAGAATTGATAATAACGGCCGGTGGCAACTGGGCCAAGAGCAAAAACAGGGCACAGGACCGTCAGGCCGGCGAAATGTTTGTGGCACTGGCACCCGAACCTCCGGCACCAGCACCAATCGCACTCGCTTTGCCATAATTCATCACAAATCCGTTAGCGGCCACCAATTACAGGGATTTGTCTAATAGAAAAAACGTGATTGTTGCTGTAACGGGCTGTAAATTATGTGTATCCTCCGCCGAGGCGTCCACCCGGAAGGCTTTGGCGCTTGGGCGTGGAGAGGGGTTCGGTGGCCAGGCTAATGGGAGTTTCATGCAGTTCCTGATAGCGGACGAGGGTGATGAATGGTTTCGGTTACACGGTTTGTTGTGGAACAGAGGAAATGCGGGCCCATTCCGGGAGCCATTTTGTTTTGATGCCACGGTGGCCACGGTGGGGTAATAAGATGCCCTCACAAATGTAAATTATAAGTAAACAAAAGATTGAAATCGCAAAGTTCAAAATGGCCACCTCCGGTTTTCGAACAGCCGCGTTCGTTACGGTTTAAGTTTGTTACGAATCTGGTGCTACGTCAACGCGAATTTTGAACGGCTTATCATAGTGAGATTCATTGTCCTATAAGGGTAATGAAATTTCGTGTTTGGAATATCGTCGCAAACCATATTGGATTCTTTCATCAAAGTGTCGGCTTCAATATTGAACAGTAATTATACAACACATTGTTTAAGAGGCTCTTAGAAGTCTGCAGTTTGAATCAACTCTACGACCACCGTATTTTGCGTCTTACGATTCTTATTTTTGTCCTCAAGAGAGTTCCCGAAGTTAACGATTACAACTCGGACAATGATCGCTCCATGAGCTCGCGAAAAGTTGAAATATCCTTTCAGTAAGGGAATGTAAAAATAACCTTGTATCACGTTTAAAGAATTATAATAAGAACACGAATATAATAGTTATAGTTACACAAAAAATGACATTCTAACTTAGTCTCTTGTGCGAGTATAACCATTTCCTTGACATTGCTCGGTACGAAAACAACTAAAGTAACGTGTTTTTTGTACGTTTTGATAAAAAGAAAATGCAGAATTGAAGTTAAGAATCGTACGGTAAAGAACTAACAATACAGTATAGTGGTTCTCTAAACTAAACTAACCGATAAAGAACATCGTATGTGTAATAATATGAATTTTAATGATATTACAAAAATATTCGACAAAAGTGAGGCAGCAATCGGCCAACTGATCAAGGGTTATGAATACAAAGATCGTCCAATCGTCCAATGACTGGTCGTAACCGTAAGAAATCAACACCCAAACAAATTGTATAAACGTATATTAAACATTTTCCCTAAATCTGAGGCTAAATGAACTAAAATCATAAGTTGTAGAACATCCTTCTTTGCATGTCATTTGACGTAGTCTATACGATGCTAGCAAATTTGGCCTTGCTTGGTATTTTACGATCGGTATGCTTTGAAACCTCCCTGATTGTGAGAAAAGCTACTCTGGATTGATGAATTGTTGGCATGGCTCTGCTACGAGAAGCTGAACATATGGAGTCTAACTCAACAATAGGCTAAACAAAGCCACTGTAGATCAGCCATTACGCGCGCGGATTGCCTCATCAATGTACCCTACGCACTGGAAAAAAAACGGGCATCAAACACCAATCGGGGCCAGGGACCCTACACGCGGACCCTACCGCTCGATACTCTTATCACCATCACAGCCACACACAGACCGCGGGCAGCCATCGGCTAGAACGCCTAATTACCCCTAATTTCAATGGCCTCATTTAGCGATCGAGCCCGCGATGAGTGACCGCGTATGGCTGGGGGGCCCCTGGCTCCGGGTCGCATATCTATTTGCATAAATTAGGCCCCCGCGATAAAAAGGGAAGCTAAAATTCAATTAGCCCATTACTCTAGCATTGCGCCCGGGCGCGCCACGTTCTAGGATGTCGCCGGGCCCGCCATTACGCCCCGGTCGGGAAGGTGAGGTGTAAAATCATCGTCATAAAAAACAACTAATTAAAGCAATAAATTTCCGGGCCCTTAGCCACCGCCAGTCGCACACACACAGGCACATATGCGACAAAGTGACCGATTCCCATTAGAGCGCCATCGCCGGCCATTAAGTTTTCTCAGCTGCCATGCGATCGCCCGGCGGACGGCGGGTTCTGGGAGAGAGGGAGAGGTGCGCCGGGTTCTGCGCACTATCGGGGCGCTTACGCCCGTCGGTAGCGGGTCCCGTCGGTAATCACAGGTGACATTGCTTCAATTTAGTTCGTAATTAAATCAATCTAAATTTATCGCCCGGCCGTTATGGCACTCCCATGTCGCCCCGGACGCCAATTATAAGTCTATCATTTTTCTTGGCACCCGACCAACCCGGTATGTACTGTGCTGGCCCCCCCTCGGACCCCAGTTACTCTCTATTCCGCCGTTGCTCACGACCACCACTACCGAGCGCGGATCGTTTGTGCGTGACTTGGCCGGAGCAACCGCTCGATGACAGCCCGCGATGCAACTTATTCCCGGCCCGGAAAGCCGTCGGTGGCCAATCGGTGCTGGTGGCGTATGTGTGCCGGGTTTATGTACCAGGTTGGCCGCGGGCTTACTCCACCCATCGCCGGCCGTCGGAAACCAGGAAGGGGTAACTGGCCCTCTCTCTGTCTCTCTCTCTCGCTGGCCGATGTTTGCTGTTCGTCCTTCACCCGATCGTACATAGCGCAAGCTCATATTGCTTGTACGCACACAAGCGGCCGTCGACGTCGTCATCGTCGACGTCGCATAATAAATATGCTAATGAAGGTGGCCAACAACATGGGGCCAACATGCGCGAGGTGGGCGCGATGTGATCTACGATAATCTGTTTGTTTAGCTCCGATCGGGCATCGAACGGTCCATCGGATCCTCGGCTGACCGGCTGTTGATTCATCGGGATGCATTTTTGAAGGGACTGTGCAATATTCAAAAACGGAGCCATTTTGGTGACGTCACCAGGGAACGAGAACCCTTTCCCGGATGCATCGCATGCCGGGTGCCCGGCCCATTATTAGCTTAGTTAATCAGCCACCACCTTAATCGGTTCCCCCGAACGCTGAACTGTCTGAACGCTTTTGCATGTCAGTTTTTCACCTAATTAGATAACATAAACCCCGGGCGCATCACCGCCCACCCGGGCAATAAAACCCCAATGGCGTGGCCGCCTAAAAAAAGGCGGCTCACACTGCACTCACCCTGCCGCCCCTGATCGGTCTTTGTTTTTGTTTGGCGTGCACACGGCACACGGGAAAACCCGGCAACCCGGCGCAACTTGGAACCTAATTTAATTTGTTTTCCTTTTAACAAGTAATTGGTAGAAAAGTTTTACTAATGACGTTGCGTGCCCGGCGAGCCCGGCAATCCGGACCGGAGGAACCCATTCGCCCGGTGTGTGTGTCTCTGCCAAAACCCCCCCCCTTTTTGATTGGCGCTGGCGTTGGCGAGTTGGAAGCGAACACACTTCCGCTTCGGGATACGTTGGCCATTTTTATCACGACAGCCACACGAAGCGGCACGGCTCGCCGTAGGCAGTTTAAGGGTGCTTTTTTTTTGCCGAGGGCCCTCCGAAGCAGATTATGCCACCGGCACCCAGCCACGAAACGAAACTTCCCGGTAGAGTGGGGTGTTTACGGTGAGCCTTCTTTCCTAGAACGATACCGATCGACGGAACGCAATGGCAGACGTTATGATTATCACTCACCTGTATTCGAGCCTCCGTGAGCCCTATTTTCATCGCTAGCTCTTCCCTGGAAAAACAGAAGAAATGGAGCACGTCAGTGAGTCGCACTAAGCACTAAGAGCCTTAACAGAGTCGGGGAAGCCCCGGGGGGGTTAAGAAGTATCCTATCGGCAAGTTGGCGCACATTTTACAGATTTTTCTCAGCCCCGAATGAGCCCCGCACGCCGGCACCGAGGCCGGCACATCCTGACGCAGCGCCACCATTACCCGGGTGACGATCGATAAGCACGGTGAGTAATTAAGTTTTAATCAATATGCAAATTGTTTTATGTTTTATGCTAATGCCGCACGGCACTCCGGCTCCGGTACGTGACCGCGGTGACCAACTCTTTGCGCGCTGTTATTTGTTAACCGGCGTTTGCTTCATTAATTTGGTTTGCTTCGAAAAAAAATGGCGGGCGCACGTGATGCCGTGGCACGCCAGCAGGACACGGCCGGCCGGCAAGCGCAAACCCTGTTCCCTTCCAATGGGGCGTTCCCCGGTGACATTCCCCCCGATCGAGTGATGACTATCGATCGGCCTATGTTTATTTATTATGTTAGTGACCTTTCGCGGCGACGACTGCTCACGATCGCTCACGTCTTTCCCGTGAAGCGTTATGATTAATTATGGATACAACTGCCATAAATTCTGCTAATGAGTTTGTTGCCCATAAATTCATCAGTCCATCCTCCGGGGGACCGGCACGGCACGCAGCCCTCCGACAGTTTACAGCGTGTTGTGTTGACTCGCCCGATACGCACCGGAACCGCTCGCCGTTCTCTCGATGATCACGTCAGATCGAGTCAGAGTGACGGTCAACAGGCATGACATGACAGGATCGCCGGCCGGATTATAAGCTCTCAATTAGACTCGTGTGGATAATGCCCTAAAACCGAAAGCCCGCAACGAAGGGATCGGGATCGCGTGCCCATCGCTTCTAATTGATTCAATGCACAGGCCGATTTCCGCTGTCGAGGCTGGAACATTGCATTTGCACATTAAAACAAATACGAGCCCCAACCCACGGGGTGGCTGCCCTCGCTGCATTATCAGTACACCGCAACACGGGCGCAAAGGATAAGATAATAAACTACTTATTTGGGCGCACAATTTTGTAACGGTAAACAATGGTATGATGAGCAATTAATCTGAACATACACATTAAGGAGTGTGCGTGTCGCCGGCCGGCCACTAAGTATAGTGATATTGTGGTGATATTTTGCCCCCCCCGCACTCGCCCCAAATGATACAGTTTTGAGCGGTTAACCGTCATGGCGAACCGAATCATAGAGCCCAACCGGGACACGGTGCGACACCGGGCGGACGGACCGCGCATAATTTGGTGCATTTCGCACCCGAGCATGAAATTATTATGCCACGCCAAAGTGAGGCCGGGGCGACACTGTCATTATTGTTAGTGAATTGCTGCTATGCAACGGCGGCACGGCACGAACGGTCTCGGGAGGACGGTCCCGGGCCGGACACACGGGGGCACCGTGGGGGCACCGTGTTGCGGGTAATGAAATGTTGATTAAATAATTGTCGTGGCCGATTGTTAGTTCAAAATCACGTCGAATCGCGGCATCAAGGCGTACCTCGTGAAGACGTCCGGGTAGTGTGTCCTCGAGAACGCCTTCTCGAGCTCCTCGAGCTGGAAGCTGGTGAAGGTCGTCCGGTACCGGCGCTGCTTCCTCTTTGGCGCGAAGTCATCTCCCCCGTCGTCGCTGTGCGGATCCGAGAGCGGACTGTTCGGATCGCCGCCGCTGCTGCCCATCAGGTGGCCGGTGCTGGCGCTGCGCTCTAGTGGACTACCCTGTGCCGGTGGCCGTGCCTCATGGGGTATGTCCTCCAGCAGCTTGCCCTCGTCCGATATGCCCATTGGTCGACTGGGCTGCTCTAGGTTGACTAGCCGTGCGATGTTGTAAATTTTGACGCCGGTTTTACGCGCGCACGATGTCAAACGTAAGGACGCTAGGCGAAACGCACGGAACGCGTTACCCAGTTCGCTCTGATGCTCTGAAAGTGATCGAATGAGAGAGAGAGAGAGAGAAGAGAACAAATCAATTAAATGATGCAAAACTTCATTTAGTAGATTAACCGGTGGACGCTGATTGAAAGGATCAACGGAGCAACTAAAACTCAGTTTTAATTTACTTAAAACAAAATATTTTGTATCCAAAATTGAAGCCCTCTTACGATCGGGCTAAACGGTAAAGAGGAACAACGGAAGGACCCAACGCGATCGATTCAAACCGAAGCGACCGAGTGTCACAAGTCAATTTTCTTTATAACCATAAGCTGTTTGCCCATTGTGGTGGCCACTTACTTCGTCTCGCTTGGTGCCCGCGCCCGTTTACCGTCCCACTGCCACCATCGGCCTCGGCAGGGCATTGAAAAGGTGCCAGCGAAGAGGAAGAACGGAAAAAACGGGCCACGCCAAGGTGGAAAGAATTCCGCAAGTGCATTGCAATTGGCGTGCAACACGAGATGAATCTTAAACCCCGTGGCAACGGCACAGCACTGGCCGCGCATCCCTGATCGATGGCCATGGAGCAAAAACACGCCGATGCCCTGTCGTCGCACCGAACACATCACACACCACGGACCTGGCGATCCCCGGTGTTTTTTGCCGCACTTACAACTCTATTTACCAATCCTTCGTCGGATAGATCGCGTTCGATCGCTGATCGATCGCGGTGTACGAAATAGGAAGAAACACAATTGAAGCGAAATGCGCTGCGCTGCCTGGTCTGCGCAGGGACCGCGGATCGTTAAGCGCAAGAAAAAACACTCCCCGAGAACGCGCAGCATCAGCCGGCGTAAAAATAGTCCCAGAACTTGTCAGGAGCAAACGCGATAAATGGGGAAGGATGTAAGGTGCAATTGAAATTGCCGTGAAGCTCTGGCAGCCTGGAGTGGAGCCGATCGAGGGGCCGAGCCGGGAGCCGGCGGGCTCCCAGTTCATTTACAGACTTAATTATTTATGGAGTGTAGCAGTAATTGATGCTACCAAGTGGAGTAGGGCTAGTTTTTCTCAGTTTAGTCGGTTAACTTTTTGCACTCGGCTCGGCTGCCCCCTCGGGAAGCTCGTGCTTCGATCTTGGTGTTGGCCGCTTCGTTTGACTTTATGGTCGTTAAAATTGCTTGCTCCTCAGCCGGGCCGGGCCTTTTTCTGCTGCCATCACGGGGTGTTTGGCCGAGAGTCTATTTTCTTGCAACGGCGCAGCTGGTAATGTTTCCAATATTCGTATACCCAAAATAAATCCACAGGCCACGCTTAAACGGCGCACAACAGGTGCATTCGCCAGAGGATGATAAGTGCCAGCGAGCACAATCAACCCCTCGCCGGGTTTCGGGCCTCTCCTGTGACTTACGCGTAAGTGTGAAACCAAATCATTATAATAATTGTTTTAATAACAATCATTAAGTTTATTAATATTATTATAGTGGCATATTTTATCGCTTCCTTCGACGGTCCTCCTGCTCGGCCTAAAACGATAAGACGGAACCGAAATCTACCGAAACATTAGCGAGCCGGCCGACGACGAATCGACGACCAGCGCTGTGAGGCAGCCTCAAATCCATTTTATTTAATAATGAAAATTAAATATTAATAATTGTAATTTTCCGTTATAAACGCTATTAAACCGGATATTGAATTTTCGACCTAAGCACCGCGAAAACGGTGGACGCTGATCGGCCGTCGTCGGCTTAATGCGCGCACTGCAAGTCCTCCGATAACGGTGACTGGAGGCCTTGGCCGGAGTGTTGTGGCTATAATTGGACTAATTTTAAACATGAAACGAAAATGGACAGCAGGAAATATTGCTGTCGGAAAATCGGTGCGTTGATGCAACGCCCGAGCGCAGACGCAGGAGCAGACTGGGCTGCGCTTCTATCCTGCGGTCCGCAGGATGGCAGAAACTTTAATGGAAAATGATACGAGCGCAAACCTGATTTAGAGGGCCAAAGCCGACCGAAATTGAACCGTAAAAGTTGCGCCACCACGTGTCGTGGAACGTGTTAACATCATTTGCTTAAGCCCGTAAAAAAGCTATGGCCACCGAGCGTCGGGCTAGTCGATCTAGTTTTATTTCTTAATTAAATCATGCCCCGACCGCCGGACCGGCGTCGGGTGTTGCGTTCATTAGCGGAACATAAAAACAAAGCCAGCGCGACGCGCCATGCTCCCGGAGCGGGTTCCGTAACCTTGATCAGATTGTTTATCGATAGTAAATGCAATCGATAATGAATAGCTTACCGAACCGTTGGCTAGGCCGTCCGTCCGGTTACATGGCCCAATTCTTCGTGCCAAGGGCGAACGGACATTACCGCGGACACTGTGAGGAAAATAAGAACCAAAGTGCTACCTGTAACCGGTTTATGTACAATACACAAAAACAATGGGAAACGATGTCGGCTCAATTTTTGTAAAATAAAACGCAAAATTATCAACTAAACGGATCTGTCGATTCGGAAGGTGCCCGCCCGGTGCCGGGCCGCAGGACTTGTCGGATGCGCTTTCTTCACCGTGGTAAGCTTTCGCCAGCGCGCCCCAAGTGAGGAATTACATCTTGTTTATGAATTTTTAATTAAAATAAATTAACAAGATCACCGTTTGTCGAGCGCGATCGGGCGCGCCGCCGATCACTCTCGACACACTCTCACCGCCCATCGCAACGAGCCATCGTTTGGCCCAACGAGCCTCTGCGCGGCCTGATCGGCGGCCTGATAGCGTAGCTCGCTCGTTTTTCACGTGCGTTTTTGTTTTTCTACGCGCTCCGTTCCTGTTCGCAGGATCCATCCGCATCCGCGCGACTTACCGGTGGACCGCGTCGGGCGCTCAATGAAGGATGCCGGTCCGGTGCGGTGCGGAGTGAAAAAAAAAATTAAGGGGAGTGGTAAAAGTTTAATAACATTTAACATGAACTGATAAGATCAACCGTGCGGAACCGCCGGCGGGCACACGGAACACGCAACACGCCGAACGCTGATTTGCACCGTGGCCGCGGAATTTAAGGACTGTTTCTGTGGCCGTTCCTCCGTTTTCTTCCGAGCCCGCCGTTTGCGCTGTTATCGATAATTAAAAATTGAAGTATCATCATTGTTGTGCACACTTTGGCACCGGTTCGGGCCGGCAGGCCGCTCGAGTTATGTTGTGTCAGATGGGCATCGATAAGTTAGCAATTTATTTAGGAAGCCAGCAGCAGCAGCAGCAACGGCAGAAGCGGGAGAAGCTCGGTACACTCGGTCGGAAGCTACTACTTCATTTACTGACATCTCGTTCAATCAGTTGGCTACCAATTCTCTCCGCCCGGAACGGTAGGAGGTAATGAAATTAGTGGTATCGCATCCGCGCAGCGGCACCGAACCCCGGGCCACATGAATCCAATTAACTGCTTCTTGCGCGGGCACAATGGCGCGGTGCGTTGTGCGTTCCATTTTTCCTTTTTATTAAATGATATGTTATATCACACGGGCAGTGGAAAACGCGATATTCCGTTTCTCAGCCGGAGTTGAGTGCGGCCGCCGTGCCCAAATTACTATTCTCATTTTCAAACTCACTGCCTATCGAGTAAACGAGAGTCGAAGGGACTCGATCGGATCAAAACGGAGGGCCAAACTTGACGAACGAGTTTGTCCCGGGCTTCACCCTTTGCACCCTTTGCGGTGCGTTGTGGTCAAACCCGCCTAAAAGACGAGAGAACGATAGACTTCAATTAGCGCGCGAGCGCGAAACGCGTTCGCCCTTACGTCGGCCCAATTGCGATTGCGGTATTTAATTCAACAACTTACTCAACGCATCGAGGCCGGGAGAGTCAGGAATTTGAATTTAAAGTAGAGCACCCGGGACCGGGTATCATGATCACCACGATGCATTGATTGCCAGCGTATTAATTCATTTTCTGCATGCCAAAGCATCGGCACGGCGATGTGAGAAATGAATCCGTGGGCCGATGGGTCGCTCCCGTGTGCTTTATTTAATTTCCTGCGTTTTCCACAGTGCATTTTCCTCATAAATCTGTCGATCGCGCGAAGGGCGTGCGGCGTGTGGAATGCACGCACCGTCGATCGTCTGTGTCGATCGGTCGGTCACCAAACCCTGCCCGTCGGTTTTTTGTCCATTTCAGTTCGCCTTTTGCAGCGCCTCGGGCGAGGGCGAGAAAGTGTCCATCAAATGAGCTCAGCGGAGACGGGGTACGTCCATTTGCGCACGGTATGCGCATTTCCAGTACGCTCCCGACGGGCAGCATCTCATCGTGGGTCTCTCGCGGGAGTACGACTTGTGGACGTGCCCAAAATGAGACCGGTCGATGGGGTGTGTGTGCGTCGGCTGGTGGCGTTGTCCCTCGGCGATCGACGGTACGAATTCCCGGGGCCCATTCCGATGCGTGCCGGTCGCGGGGACGCGAACAACTCTGGAATCCCGCGGGGCCAATATTGTCAGTTTGCGAAATAGTTGCAGAGAGAGGCAGCGATACAAAACCGGATTCTCTCGGCCGGTGTGGCGCGGTGGTGACAACGGTTCAAACATCTTTGCCCCAGGAACTGTTTCAAGACTGTGCCAAGATTCACCTAAAAATCATGACTTACAGCGGAGCGGATCCAAATCGCTCCTTCCGCAAATTGGCATGACGTGTGGAGTGCTTGTTGCGACTATGCTAGGCACGAAAAATCCGGGACGAACGCGAGGTCCACGGGGTGACGATGCACTTTCGATTGTCTGCGGCGGCTAAGCGGCTTTCGCACTGCTCAATGGCCACCGGCCAGCAGCTGAATGCAGTGGCTCACACCTCGCACCACGTTCATTATCGCACCTTCCATTTCCGTGAGCCCCTTTTTTTGCTCTTATCATTCCAGCTTTACATTTTCGCCAAATCATTCATTTGGCCAGCTTCCACAACGACCACGCTACTGGCCACCGAGCCTAACACCTCGCATCACGGTCGTCCTGCAACAAAGGCGACTGCCGGCGCGCAACGGATCAAACGCGTGCTGCACTCGAAAGGGGTCTTAATTTCCATCTCAATAAATCTAAATTCAAATTAACAATTATTCGCAAACCATTGCAAATGCCGTGAGCCGTCTGTCCGTCAGGTGCACCGACCGTGCGCTCCGTCGTGAGTTGCAGTTTCGCGCCCGGCCCTCGGTGAGAAAGCTCGTCAAAGCAGAACCATTGCGCAAAAGGCAAGCCTCCGCCACGTTACATTGGCCGTGACGCGCGCGCGCAAAAAATGTCTTTGCGTCATGTAATTTAATTAATTGTGAATTAAGGTTTTTTTTCCCCACTCGCATCGCCCTCCGCGGCTTCGCCGTGGCCTCTCCGTGAATCATCCTGGCCGGGTTGCGCTGACCAGAGTCCGTGTCCAGATAAATGGAACCAGCGATAACAAAACGAATGGCCGGGCACTACACAATTCATCTGGTGAGCGGATGAAAAATGCATCTAAAAAATTGTTGCACAGCCAGTGCGCCAGTTGCATCATATGGGTCGGTTGCGAAGCGGACGCGCGACCGAAGCCTATCGGGGCCCCGGGCCGGGTGGGACGATAAAATCGATGTTGATGAAAGCGATAAATTAACGTGCCAATGAAATTGGTATATGTCATCATACACGCCTGTCGACGGTCGGACGTTGAGTGATCGTGTAAGATAAATCCGTTGCTACAAACGGAGGGACCGGGATACTTTAACTTCTCTACAATAACTAGTACAATCGTGCTAACCATTTTCTGGTGGACCATTAAGCCAAGCACCCAGCACGAAGAGGTGCTAGTTCCGACCGTGATTGACCGGCATTCCGGGGCCGTAGTTCTGTCTGCCAACCTGTCACTCGCCGGTAGCAGTTACACGCATCCGAACGTCAGGCTGGATCCTGGGGCCCGGGAATGCTTCATTGCCGATGACATTATTGTGAACCATTTTCGGCCACTACCTTTTCCGAATGCACTCCGAACACTTCCACAGCAGTGGCAGAGCGCATCCTTTTCAGCACCGGAGGAGCACATACCAGCACGTACCGGCGAGCACCGGCGATCGGGTAATCAGACCCGATGAGTGGTAATGGGGGCGAGCGAGCGACAACGGAAAACAGGCCGTGCCGCTAATGATGGGCACACGAGTGCTGTAAAAGTTGATTGAATTTCCAATCTCGCCAGGACTCGCCCGCGTAAGACATCATCATTGGCCGGCGGTGGTGATAAAATCTCGAGAGAGCGTGGATGCAAGTGGAGCACAAATTAATTAATTTAATCATCAGCACCAGGGAAACTATGTTGCGCGATGCAATTTTGTGTTCCTGTGCCCCTGATTAGGGCCGGGTCGGAAGACTGTCACGCTGTGACTCTCTAAATCGTCGTCACTTGCGGTTAATTAGCAAACGGATTGTAGGACGACCGTGAGCCCCGACCTTCCGGAGTGATCGGCGTGATCGGTGGGTTAAGTAATTTAATTTTCAGCCCATCTATCTCGCCCCTCGTAACTCTACCGATTAGCGATCGTCGTCGAGCCGGCCGGCTTAATGGCCCATTCCGCGAGGGCCATTCCGTTGAGGGACGCCCAACTCGAGAACGCTATTAGTAGTAACGCGCGTTAATCTTGATGGAAAATTTATGATTGCTAATCAAGAAATGGTGTGTGATCGGTTTATGAGGTTTGTTTAACGAATCGTACGGTGTCGCCCGTCATTATCAACCGGTGCCGGTGCCCCGTCAGTGATAATGGAAGTTCCTGATTGCCCGGTCTGTCTATGCGCCCTCAACCTGATCGTCTACATGTGTGTCGTAAAGTGGCTTGATTTATACGGATGTGAAATGACGACTTCGAAGCGTGGGACAACCGGCATCAGTCTGGCCAGACTTTCACTCACAGCCGCAGGCCGTTGGGCCTAATCGGTAATCTTTGGCATCGTTCAGGCCATGTTGTGGCCATGTTTTTACATACCCAACCCACATTTCATTGAGCAATTTGTGCTATTACCGTCCGCAGCAGTCGATCATCGTTTTCTTAATTCGCATCAATCGTAGCCGGTTCGCGCCGGCCGTGACACGGTGAGCAAAAACGGCAGCCGTGGCAGCTTGAACTTATCGTAAAACGGAACGAATTACATTTCTTTACCAACATTAGTTTGTAAAGTCCGGGCACGTCGCGGTCGGGTCTAGTTCCGAGTTTTATGATTCTTAATTACAGCGTTTAAGCCGTCCGGCGGTCCGTTCGAGACCGAAAGCCCCCGGCCCGGGTCTGGTCAGTGGTGGAATTTTATGATCCAAAAAGTTTACAGCAAAACACAGAAATGCACAGAGGAATGAAAAACAAACCGCAACAACCCGGGCACCGGGTGATGGCGTAATGATGATCTTTGCCGTTGCCCAGAACGGCTTACTTACGCGAAATTATGTTCCCCCCCGTACGAGAGTCGGTATGCTTACCTTTAACTGTTATGGTACAAATTTGCAGTAAAGTTCGCCCTCGGAAGCCGATCGGAAGGTGCGTGAGGCGTAAAGCCACATTACGGATGCGTTGCGCATTCGTTAGCGGAACCGACGCGCAAGCTGAAGTTGTCATCGTGGCGTGTCCTTGCCCGGCTGGGCCCGCGTGTTTGGCGGTGTATCAACAGGCAGACAACGGCCCAACGGGTTCGGATGGTGATAACGAAACCCCCTTCGCCCCGATGGATATCGGATCCCGTGCAACATGACAGTAACACAATGTTCCGAACCACATCACAGATCGGCGCCATTATCTGGACCTTCGCTTTTCGCTCCACTTTCGGCGAATAACCGATAATAACAGCAACGCGAGTGCGGAGTGCACTTCCACGTCTAGGTGCCGACGGTCGGACGGACGGATGGACGGATTGCCCCGATGTTGAATGTTAATTTAATTAGTTTTCAATATTCTCGTTTTCTCGCACGCACCGCCCGGCACGGAGAGGAACCACAGAAACACATCGCATAGATGTGTTACATTGCGATTGCCCCTTTTCGCTTTGGCACTGCACACGGCCCTCGGGGTCCTGGGTCTTCCTTCCGCTCTCTCTCTCGCGCAGTTGATGCCCCTTAATTACCGTTGATTACAGTGTTAGGTTCGCAGCGCGTCGCTGGCGGATTCCGCTGGCACGAACGACGGATAACGCAGCCTGCACCGGTCCTGCGAAGGATAACCAACGCCACGGGCACCAGCACCAATTGAAATGTTTTCTGTGACCCCGTCTTCCAAATCCGCACCGAGCAATTAGACCGGCCGGCAGTCACCGCGCGGCAGCTGGACAGCTTTCTGTGCCTGCTGATGGAAGATGATCTACCCGATCCGACTGTCTAAGCTTATCAAAAGCACCAACCGATCGCGATCAACACTCCTCGCCTCGGTGGTCAATCCAACAGGAGGCTACAATGTTGCGCGAACGGAAACGCGAGCATTGGCCGGCGGTTGTAAATTAAAATGAATAGCTGTCACATTCAATTACACCCAGGCGTGCCGGGCTTGACTCTGCAAGCGTAAAATGAGAATCGAGCCTGGCCGCCGTTCTGCATTTCGACAGTCCCGGGGCCAGCCGATGCGCGAAACGTCTCATCATTGGCCATGATGTTGCGAGCGGCGAGCACCTCCGGGCCGCTTGGCCGAGACGTCTCACCTGTCCCTGGGCCAGTCTGACGGTCAATTTGTGAATCTTCCCATTCCTGTCTCGTTACGGACACTTGTGCCGCGCACGCGAAGAGCACGGCGGCCAACATTAGACACATGTTTTCGTAGTTGCCAATTTGACGGGAATTCCGGGCTGGAGTTTCAGTTCAGTTGAGTGACGTTTGAACGAACGTTAATCAAACGAAAGTGACGCAAACCTTACCGACCCCGTGGGTGGATTTGTACCAAAACGGGACACGCACGGCACGCCTGCGGACGGGTCATTAACTTGTACCGGAGCAGCTACCGGAAAGCGGCCTCAGGGGGGCACCGAACGCACGCGCTCTGTACAATAAAAACACATTAATAATTACCTTTATTAGGCTCCGCGAAGAAGGTCTCTGTGGCCAGCAGTCCAGTCAGCCAGCCAGTCAGTGCCCATCGACAATTTGCTACTTAGTTGCGCCGGTTCGTTGGCCGATTGGCGGGTGCAAAAGCAAAACAAATAAAACATCCGCGGAGCAGCGAGATCGAGCGAGCGAGACGGACGAAGCGGCGGGTTGCGACAGTGACACACGTGTGGCCGAAACGGGAAACAGGCCGACCGAGAAAGGAATCGCGCACAGCATAATGTACCGCTCTCGGGCCTGGCTCTGGCCGTAAAACAGTTCTCCGACTTTTTGGTTGAATAATTACGCACGATCGCCGGGGATCGAGCCCGGGATCGAGCCCGGGATCTTCGTGCACTTTTTATTCCGTGCAGCAGCAGCTGTTTGCTCCCGTGATCGTTGTTTCAAATATTTGCTTACTACCGGGGTCCGCACCGGGGTCCGCGCCGGGGTCTCTCGAAAGATTAATGATACGGCACCACGGTTCAGGTGTGGCAGTTAGAAAATTTAATTTCTCCATCCCACGGAGCCGGAGCTTTTCCCCAGCGGATGTATTTTCCTCCGCGTGCGCCACGGGAAACGCATTCGTAATGGCTCACGGGGCAGCATTATCAACCGGTAGCCACCGCGGTGGCGAGTGATTGAAGACTGTGTGCGCCTCCGCGAACCCGCTCAGTAATAAAGCATCGTTCCTTTCTGCGAGATCGCCGGCGAATGGCCGGCATGATTGTCCGGCACGGGGTTGGCCGCCCCCGGGGGTGCGAGTGTTTTTGTAACAAATTTATTTCATAAAGCAACAGCAGAAATGAAAAACTATCAAACGGAAATTGCAAATTACTGTTTACACAATTATGTATGCGGGTCATGGTTTCAAGACTATGGTAATTTGAGACCACATACCGGACCCTCGAGGAAAGTTATGATGAACGATACGACGGTGCTCCAATTCTTCGGTGTGTTCACACCGAGGCGCAGCCCCACACTGATGTCGGTCCGGATATCCTTTTTTTCCTGCCTACCGCCCGGAAGAGGGAGGATTCATTACGTTTCGTTCAGGGCAATTCGTTGCACTGTGGCCGTATGCCTTTAATTATTGTCTGCGAGCGCCAGGAAGGCCCATTAATGGACCCCGGCGGGTGGTGTGATAAATAAGTGTAATCGCGATCACAGCCCACACCCGGGGCCTAACCGAGCTACCGAGGCGGCCAGCCAACAATCGGTTCAATCAAAGAGCTTCGGGTGGCTCTTTAGAATGTACATATTAAATTAGTACGTGGAATTAACCTACGGAACTCCGGCAGAAATGATCAGAAAGAAAAAGTCGACAGGAATGAGACCAACGCTAGATAGCGCTCGGTTTTCTCCGGCATCACTTGATGCAAGAATGTGAACAAATTACAAAGATTCCGGGCGCCAATAATCGATACCCGAAAATTCACTTAAGACGTGTGGAGAATTCATCATCCCCTCGAGTCGTTTAAGGCTTTTTTTCCCCCACTCAAGTTCACGATCGCTGTGATCGCTCGCATCAATCCCCCTTATGAGGGTCCCGACGACTAATGTGCCGATTGTGAGCATTGAGACATTAGTGCCGTAAGACGACCCGAAGCGAGGAAAACGACGAAACGAGAAACAGAAAACCAGAACCAGTCACCGAATCGAGATTACAAATGCGCGATGAAAGCGACAATGCGCCAACCGATGGGCAAAAATTTGTTCCATTTTGTGCTGATTTGATTTTAAATGATTATTTGTTTCTCGGGCTTTTCGCGAGTCGCAAGGCGACATCGGTTGTCTCTTTGGCTGTTTTTGTGTCTCTTCCCTCTGCGTCGACATTCGGCGACCAGCCCGGTTGGGCGGTGGACCCAGCGATCGGAAGAGAACCGCGGGCGACGGACCGAGCAAACTGTTCAATCTTTAATCACTCAATTTAGATCTTTGTGGGCGATACATTAATGATGCACCGCGGGGTACGCCGTCTCGTCGCCGTCGTATCTCAATTGATTGACGCTCGATCGCCAGACGGCAGTAAAATGTAGAACGGTCCGTCAATCTTCGGTCCGTAGCCCCAAGCCGTGGGCCATCGCCATGTGGCGAACGCGATTTTATGAACGAGGCGTCCGGCGATATCAATTGGAGGCAACTTAACGATCCGTAGCTGTCATCGGACACACTCAGTTGGTCATTCGTTTGCGTTTTTTCAAAAACAATAAACAAACTCATCAAAACTTTCATCTACACAGCGCACCCAGCCTAATTGCAAATTGAAGAAAGAGGACATAAAAATCACCAGTACGTCCAGCATTTTTCCAGCAGCTTCAGCTCTGCGAGATGCAATCAGTGTTTCCGGCCTGATTTTGGCGCGTATTGTAGTATAATTACTATCACTTTAACAGTTCGTCAACTTTGCGAACGAAAGACAAATAACGCTTCGATTGACCCATTGTTTCTAATTTCTCGGGGGGAGATGTCTTTACTCTTCAATTCACTTCAACACTAATTGTATCTGGCACCAGTTTCGTTCCGGCGCTTGTCCCCAAGCAGGGTAAGCATTCCCAGCGTGCGACACAAGATACGCGGGCGCAATAAAGGGTACCCCTTGAGTGCCTTCGCCCGCTAATTGCTGCGGGATAAGAGCGGTGCATTTCCGTTCGATAAATTGTCTGCTAAATAAATTGTTAAATTGCTAAATAAATTGTCTGCATAAATAAATGCTAGATAAATTGTTGCAGGGCATGAGAAAAACCGTTGCGAAGAACACTCTCTCCCCCGACGAATGCTCGTAGGGCCATTACTATGTTGCCACCCGGCATGTGGCTGGTGTCGATTTTTGAGGAAGCATAACTAGCTCCGGCCCGCCGGTCGATATCATCGAGCGATGCACAGCAAATACAGCGCCGGCCGCGAGACTCACTAATTACGCCCTCAGTGTGTGATACGGCGCAACCATTGCACCTGGCAGCCCGGTCCGGTCCGGTTGTGTATTTCCTGTGAAATTCCGTAATGATATTTTTCTTGCCTGCCCCCCTGCGACCGCCTGCGGAACGCGTGTGCTGGTAGAGGTTACCGGCGCACCTGCATTCAGCCCGCGCGACATGGAACGAAGAGTTGCGTTAATTCAATTTTAATAATCTAATAATAATTAGCCCGCGCAAAAGGCAACCCCGATGATCGCGTTGGCCAGTAGGAGCGTTTAATTTCCTCCCTTCAGGGCCGAGAGAGAGGGAGAGAATGTGGTTGCGTTGTTTTACATCGCAGATCGGTGCACTGGATTTCCATCGTGCCGTCACGAAACAAAAGACCCGCATTACCATAGCGATGCGCCAAGCAAACGAGCGGTAAGAAAAACTCGAGCGCTGCCACAAGCGACGAACGCTTGTTTTCGATTTGAGAGCGGCACTCGGTTGTTGTGTTCTTTTGGAACTATTTTGTAATAAGCCAGAGATACACTGTTGCGTAACCAGCTCGGCCGCAATATCAATTAGGCCTGCGACCATCGACAGATCTACAGTTGTCCGGTGCACCGTTCGATCGCTCGAAACTTCCACCGGCCGGCGGTGCAAATTCCAATTAACCCAATGCTAAAGGCCACGAGGTTCCGGGAATTACCATACGGGCGGGCGGTCGGAGCCATGTGAACCAGACCACACGCTCTCGAAGCGACACTAACGTGCAATCACAGCCCTCTCGCAGGAGCCAGAGCCGGCAAGAGAAGGTCCGTCCCAAGAATGTCGTGCTGATAGATTGTCGCTGACAGATGGAGACACTACCTTCTACGGCTGGCCGGACGCGCGTAGCCCGCGGGCGCGCCAGTAGTGAGGCAAAACCACTTGACAGCTCAAAGCCGATAATTACTTTGTCGCTAAAATGAGCCAATTCAAATGGTAATTAATAAAACGTACACGGCTCCGTCGTAGAAAGGGCCCTGTCTCGCACGGACAGCGTGAGCGGGGCATCGCACAAAAGCCCGGCGTGTTTCGTGCGTGCATCGGAAACATGTGGCTCTCACGGTGCGCCGTGATGACGTAGAAGCGAACGGTCAGGCATGGGACCACAGGTTAACCTCCCCAGCAACGATCCCCGCATTGACCAATGTTTATTCAATTTGGTCTACAATCTAAGCCTCGCCAAGCGGCGGCTGCTGCTGCTGCTGCGCTGGATAGGGGCAAACTGATGTAATTATATAATGAGCTAATTGATCGTGTTCAATTATACCTTTGGCTAAGGAGGGACGGGTGGGCGACTAAACCGGGTGCCTCGTCGTCGTGGCGGTACCGGTACGGTGCTGGCGCTTCGCTTAAAGTGTTGTGCCCACATTTGTTGTCCGCCAGCTTGGCTTGACAGATTTTCCCGACAGTTTCGTTCGCTGCCGATTCCCATGCTTTCGTCAAAATATTCGGTCAGCAAGGCTCACGGACACACTCATTACGGGTCGGCAAATTAGACGCCCTACTCGGTAAGCAAATCCGCTTAATCTTCTAGCGGCACGACGGGCACGGTGTTACTTTCTCGGGCACAGTCTAATGAGAAGCCGTTCGAACCGTTTCCCATGGGCGGGTGAGAAAGTAGTGCTCCAGTTTTCGCGCGGACTTTCTCACACGCAGCCCGTGTCCCGGTCGGGTCAGCGACTGTTTCGGGAAGGTACCAACAGGCTTGTAATAATGCCACTGCCAGTGCAATTTTGAAAGCATTTTAGAACGATTGCACCACGAAGCCGTGTACGTGTTGTTGCCGTGCCGTGCGTACATACAAAGTCTCTGTGATTGCTTCCGAAACAGGAGATCACATTCCGGGCTCGTTCCAAAACGCACCCGCCACCCCGTTTTACGGCAGCAAGCGGACTGTCTCCGATTACGGCCCAAGTGTGTATCATTAATTTATACCATCACTAATTGAGATAAAAACATTTGTCGATCGATAAATAAGTATTTCCCGGCGATCGACGTTCTCTCTCTCGCTCCTGCTCGGGCATCGTGGCGTACGTCGACGGAATTCCTTTTCCTTCGCGATCCATTCTCGTTTTCATCCGTTCCGTCTTGGGTTTCATGTGGCCCTTTTTGCTGAGGTCTCCGTCGCGACCGTTCTTGCTTGTGCCGATGCCCACAGAAGGCGGCCACCGTTCGCTCGAGACTCCAGCGGAGCAACAGCGGAGCCGGAGCGGAATACGTTCGCACGTATGCATAAAAACCTGGGCCACGTCAAGCTGCCCTCTCTGGTCCTTCGCTGGGACGGACAGCACCACACCGACCGACTGGCCGGCCGGCCGGCTGATCAAGCAATGTTCCGATTATAACATTTTAATGCAATTTAATGTATGATTATTTCATTTTCTTCCACGATCTCGCGATCGCGAAATACGCGGCCACAAACGGCGCACAAGTTTGATTGTCAAG
This sequence comes from Anopheles bellator, assembly GCF_943735745.2. Classification (NCBI taxonomy): domain Eukaryota; kingdom Metazoa; phylum Arthropoda; class Insecta; order Diptera; family Culicidae; genus Anopheles; species Anopheles bellator. The sequence continues at coordinate 83,789,322 of NC_071286.1, forward strand.
CCACCGCCGTGGAATGTGGTCGCCGCATTTGTGTGCTTCAGTTTTGGTAATTGTCCGTAGGGCGGCCGGGTGTGGTGGCCGGGCAGCCTCTGAAACCGTATCTCTCGGATCTCCCGGAGTGCCCCCGGGGTGTTGATTATGGCTCGATTTAAACGCACCGGGAGCAAGTTTTTTGCCCTTGTTGCTGCTGTGTTTGTTTGTTTGCTGGCTACCGCATACCGGGCAAGGCGGCCGGCAAGGATTGGTACTTGTCCGATCGACGTCAGCCCATAAGCACGTCCTCGGGAGCAGTCCGGCCAGTCAGGCGCACTCGCCCGGGACGGAGACATTTGCTGTCCAAATTAGGGGATGACATTTTTCCAGCCCAACCCGAGAGGACGAACGCCCGTGGTGCGCCGTGAAAATGACGTCGCTCGATGAGCACGGCCCCCTGCTCGGGCCCCCTGTTCCGTGCGCCGCGCAAGTTAATGAGCGCACAAAACTGAAAAGAATTCGCTGTGCTCCGTTCGCTGATACGGACCGAAAACCTGAGGGGACACGGTAGCCAGATCATTTAATTTAATTAAACGCACTCCGATCGATGTTTGGCAGACGGAAGCTGTGGAAGCAAAAAAGAAACGCGGCGCGGCGCATCCGAACCGAGCGACGATTGCTCGATGGTGCGATGAATGCAATGAAAATATAATTTAATAACTGCCACGCTACCGGACCGAGCATTTGACTGCCTTTGGCGGTCTGGCTTTTTTTTCTGTTGCTCCCTTTGCTTCGGCCGCCGATTCGAAAGTATTTCACCAAAGCATTTCGCGTATCGTTTCCGTTAATTTTCGGCGCACAGCGGAGTCGAATAAGGATGTGCAATAATTAAGTAATTTTGCCGCTGAGTCATTTGGGAGACCGATTTCGGGGCGGAATTCCGGAGGCAGAACCGTCGTCGCAATTGAAAGGAATGTTTCGGGCCGCAGCAGCCGTTTCGAACGCTGCGACTCGCGATCGCGACCTTTATGACTTTGAAACCGACAAATCTAAACCTCTAACCGGCATCGAAGGGCCATCGGCGAACGGTACTGGTGCTGGATTGTATCCGAATCGCATTTGCATATTATCAGCACCGTGCGATCAGTGTGCACATTAACCAGCTATCCTTCTCGAGAGCGGGCGCGATCGCGATAGCAGGTCGCCGATAACGCCACATCTAATTACATCGAGAAACCGGGCGCACCGGACGAGATTGTTGCATTTTTTATTATCTTAATTCAATTATCTCCATCCACGGTGTGCAGCATGTGCCAGTGTCCGGCACACAGGTTTAAACACCGTCCAGTCCAGCCGTTTCATTGTTAGAACTCGGCCGCTCGGAGCCGTTAATGCAATCGGCATTAACATGTGTTTCACCTTCACACTTTCCACATTTCATTTATAAACATGAATCGGCGCAAGCGGTTCGTTCGTAGAACACGGGCCAATGTTTAGCATTTCAATGGCGCTGCCCAGCATAACCGAGTGCGATATCTCATGCTGTGCATCGGACATCATTAATTGAACTGACGCACACATGTAACGATCCGGGCAGCTGATCGATGACGCCTCGGCGAAGGCCCGGTGATTCATTCCCTATTGCGCCTTAAATTTCATTTATTATGTTCCCCCTTAATTACCGATGCTCCGGCTAGCACTTGCGCTACAAAGAGCCGGGGCCCGAGGTTTGTGCATAAATCTTGCGCGATTCTGCTGTGTTGGCCACCCCGACTCGCTGGCGTCAATTATTTGTGCAACAGATTGCAATCGGAACACCGTAGAAGCCTTGGGTAAGGTGACTAATGTGAGACCGGAGGCGATGCCGATGGACCGGCCCTGCTCTTCCTGTCTCCCCGGTGGAACAGAGGCGATCACAGGTGCCTCGGGATGGTGGCTGAATAGTGTCAATAATTGATATTAAGATTGCGCGGGCCAACGGCGAAGCCAGGCGGCGCAATGGCTCTGTTATGTCCTCACCACTCCGCCAAGCCGCCGGAACCGCAACAACCGCACTCACATTAATTACCCTGCCAATTACCGTGGCTGATTAGTGTTTTGCTCGGCCGATGCGCTCCAAGTTCACTTAATCCGAGGATTTACACCGAGCACACCGTGTGTCTACGAGTGGGCCGATGGACGGATGCATTTTTTCGTTTGTGCCACTCGCGTTCGGTTGCAAATGCAAATAGAAATGCGGCCGACCGAGGTGCGTTCGCATAAAACAGCAGTGAACTTCATAAGCAAAATTAGCAATCGTTAAAAACAAATATAAATATTAATGAAGGAAACGTCGGCAACGGCGCTCGGTTGCTGCCTGCAGGTTGCTGATGATGATGATGATTCCGAAGAACTGTCTAATAAAACTAACAAGCAAAGTGCAACGCGAACGAACGGCCGGTACGGGATGCGCCGCAGCAGTACAGACGCCGCGCCCGGCATAGGAGAAATCTAGCAAAACACGCATTCAATTAAAATACAACAAATTGTTGCTCCATTAGGCGCCCCCCCGGGGGGGGGGGCCCCAATCAGGGCGGCATTCCAAGGTCGGACCGGTGCGCGGAACGAAAAATCGGCGTGAAATAGTTTCATGCAAAATCGCTTCACTCGCAACATTGTTGGTGAAATTATCCCGAGTGGCCACGGTCTTTGTGGTGGGGAAATGAGCGCGAAATGCCTGGCAAAGTGCGAATGTTTCGGCTCGCTACCGACAGGAACCGATTGGCCCGATCCTGACAAAGCAGCGAATCGTGGTCGCGAACGCACAATTATGGTTTATTATTTCCATACCTCCAACGAACGCCATCCGTCATAATTTAAAACAATGAATCGTTTGCATCGCCAAACACTGCCACAAGCGCGACACGTAGCCGCGGACACGATTATAAGTGGAACTTTGTACACCTAAAGTTGTCATATTTCTAACCATAACTCTCCCACGGGCGACAACCGCGACCGAACAAATGAATCTAATTACGCGGCCAGGCTGCTGGCCAGGGCGCCCTATCATCAGTGCCCATTTGTTCCGCCAGACTGCGCACCGGACCGGACCGGACCGGACGGGGGACGCACTTATCACCCGAGGCCCCTGGGGGCTCCCCGTTCTGGGCGAAGCAGGACGACACGATCGGTTTACCGTTTCCGTAAAATTCGCCAGCAACACCAGCAACGCTATGGGCGCAATAAAGATAAATTTTCGGCTTTTCGACCAACTTATCTCGTCCGGCGGGGCCGGCGTGAGGACGCGTCCCGGGGGACCCGGCGCTGGAAGTATGTCAGGAATGTTGCCCCGGGAACGGCGACGGCGGAGTGCTTTTTTTTACGTTCCCGTGGGTCGCTCCAGAGCCAACCGAACCCGAAACCACTCGGGGCTCCTCCGGACCGATACGGTCACGTTCCGGAGCCGTGGTCCCGGCGGCGGCGCGCGCGCACAACGGATGTATTAATTCTTTTTTTATTACGTGTTAGCTTTAATTCGTTCCGATGCACTTTCCGACATTCTGATGCGCCTTCGTGGCCGGACCCGGCCGCTCGTCAGCGGCCGCTGGGGATGGGTTTATTTCCATCAGCATAGAAATATGATTAATTTTTCTTTGTCTCACGATTCATGTCGCCCGCGAGCAAATTCATGTCTTCCGCTTTCCGGTGGAACCCGGGCGCGGGAGTGCAGCCAACCGTGTAACGCCCATTCGCCGCACTCACAAATGGGGTGCAATTTTGTGACTTTGTTTCAAATCAAAGCTCGCTCGTTCGATTCCATGGCAGCTCTGTAATTTATGGCCCTTACGACTCCATTACGACGACGGCGACACAACACACAAGCGGCAGGCGCACACCCAGGACACAGCACCTAACGTCGTTTCCGACGTTAATCACACTTCTTCTGATTGACTAATTTGCGATGTAAAATAATTCCTGCGCCTGCGCTCGCTCGCGCCCAGCGAAACCAGAACCTAGGTGCTGGCCACTGCCGCGCAGCGAAACATCAACGGTGTGCTCTAAAGTGATAGATGACTTAATTGCAATTTATTTTCCTTTCCCGGTGCAGGCGGTGCTACGTAGCCCTTGTGGCTTGCGCTTCGCAGAGGTGCCCTGGCCAATGCTCGCTGGTGGCGAAAAGCAAAATTAAATCCGATTCGCTAACGAGGGTCTGATTACAAATTAATTTTCGCTTCATTCACCCGCGAGCTTGGCCTAGAGCGGGAGACCCAGTTCTTCAGTGCTTTGGTTGTCACAAAACAATCTCTACGCTGCGATCTACTCATGACACAAGATTTTGATTTATTCGCTAGCCGGATCACGGGCACGACGAATTTATGTTAATTTCGCCTTTACTGCTCCACGGGTCTCGATTTTGTGGGCAGTTAATTATTTTACGGAATATTCAACGTACGACATATCAATGTCATTACGGACAAGGTCATTTGTAAGCCATCGGTTACGCCGAGCAGTTTGCGGAACAATCTAATGCGAGTGCCATAAGAAAAGCATATTTTCTCGTTAGTAGCCTCGATCTGGTTTTACGGAAAGTTGAATGAAAAATAAAGGGCAAAATTGAAAAAAAAACCACCACACGCTGCAGAACAAATAAATTACGCACCGAAACTACATAACGCACCTTCCTACCTACATCATTTTTCGTCCTGGCTCGCGCTCCGGGACATGAAATTGACAGGCCGATGCATAAGCACACTGCGGGTCGAAGTTCAGCGAAGGATGATGTATCATAAATCATCAATGCACCGTCGTGCTTTCCGTACCGAACTCTTGGCGAAACAACCCCGGGGGCAAACCCGGTCGAAAGATGCTTTCTTAAGGTCCGAGACGCGAAGCGCCATTCCTTAACGCCTGGGCCACGTCGGTTGGAAACGCCACGGGAGGCCCCGGCTCATTTGTTTGCAAATAAATTTTCACTTTTCCAAAAGCCTGACGTTCACCCGTGTGCCCGGCGTGCCGTGGCCATCGCGAAGGGCTCGCAAGAAGCATCTTATTTGTCAGAAATCATAAAGTATGAACACAAATTACTCACGATCGCTCTGCTGGTGTTTGTGTCCCTTTTCCGCTTTCGCTCTTTTGGGTGCTTTCGTTGCACTTCTTATGACGTTTTGGGGGTCGATTTCGGGAACGAACACCGAACGGTTGACGAAACAAACCGAACAAACACCACATTCTGACGCGTGACTCATACTAATCTGGTTTCACTCTATTAGTGGTTTGGGTCGGCCGCTTTGCCTGATACGAAGCATAAATATGTAAAGGAACAACACTAAAACTTTAAGATAAGACGGGCAAGTGATTCCAAAATTAAAAGCGATCATTTTTCAACCTTCGGCCCCCGCCTAGAGCTGACCGTAATTGGTGACTCATCCGGTCCTGCGCGAGCACTGGGTCTGTGGCTTTGGGATTGGGAGAATGGGTCCTCCAAAAATCCACTTGAAAACACCACGATAAGGTGGCCACAGTTCTTCGTTCTTTGAACCGCGCTCGAACTTTAGTTCTAAGCCTGTTGAAAGAAAATTTGTCAATCCATTGCGCAATCATTCATCTCATTACCGGCTCGTGCAGGTCAGGAACTCTGTCAGCAAATCTTGCGCACTTTCCGTGACGGGCAGCTGAGCCGGACGATGTGTTGCGAGGCGATCGACGCACGATCGTGTTAAAAACCTATACCTATGGTCAGGCCAGGTCAATTACAAGAAAAAAAACATAAAAACGAAAGGATCGTGTGTGAGGAAAGGAACCGTAGGGCCTTCTAAATTACGGTCGTAACCTTTCAACCCAGCCGATCGTTTTGTTCGTCGTCATTAGAAGCGTTCGCGCGGAGTAACCGCCGTTGGGGCTGCTGGTGCTCGACTTGGACTGTTGTTAACAATGTTTCCACAAACAATTAATCATCGGAAATACGAAAACACAGCTCGCTCGGTTTGGCGCTTGGGTCTCGTTTGGGCCTCTTAGCACTAAGACTGTGGTCACGGTTCTCGGTTCGGGGGAGAAAAAACATTTGAATCATCCGGGTCCACCAAACGAAATTCATTTTGCCATTTCTCAAACCCGGCCTAGGTCTTTCGACAGTCCGTTTGCCAATGGGTGACCCTTGCCAATGTCTCAGGTATGGCTTCGGAACCTTTCAGAAGCTGTGTGCAGGATAGGCACGACAGCAAAAAACCGTGGTCAGATAAATCTTGCTGCAGTGAACTATCAACTCATCTCAGCGCTAGATACTGTGCTGATGGACCGTGCAAGGGACGCGCCAGAATTAGGAGAAAATTAATAGGATTAGTGAGCTCTGTTTTTTGTTTAAAGAATCCATCAACACTACTACGGCCGACGATGATAAATGATTTCGCTTTCTACGAACACAGACCCGGAACCCGGTAATAACTCGAAAAGTAGACACAAAATAGTCATAAGTGTTCGCCCAGCCTCAAGTGTACAGCTGAGGTCAGGGATTGTTGCGTTCCTTAAAGAAAAGGTTCCCCTGAATGGAAAGCTTCTCGCCGGTCTGGGTGAATTCGTTAGCCTGGCAGCGCACATAAAATCGCCACATCGCCCGAAACCCATCCATCGGTTCCACGTGGAGAGCCCATCTCTGTGGCGTGCCGGTTGTTTGGTTTCCTAATTGAATTTAGTGTTTTTACCCAACCAATCCTGTGGCTCTCAAGCTGCGAGTTCCTCTCATTCAAATTCAACACTATGGGGGCATCAAGCCGGCCGCGGACGGGGCGTGAGGGGCACTGATTTTCTGATCTTGTCCATCATCGGAACCTGATGGTGCCGAAGTTCCGCTCCCTGCCGTTTGCGATAATCGAAATTAATGATCAATTAATATTTTGTTAGCTCGTATTTTCCGCATTTTCGGTTTATGCGGTGCTTAGACGGCCTGATGGGCGCTCCGGAGCGTGAGCTTTGGTTTCCCGCGATCACCACCATCATCATCACCATCACCACGTCGAGGCCATCGGGCCAGCTGAGAAGCATAAAGAGGATCGTTTGAGTTTCAGTGTTTCGAAAATGAACCGAATGGCCCCCGGGAATTGTGGGAAACCCCTTTTAACTGCACGGTTAACGACGTGACCGCTCGCTGTGCGCTACTTTGGAACGTAGCTCGATTAACGAAGTGTTAACGAAGTTTGGTCTCGTTGATTGATCCTGACTGTTTCTTAAATAGTTTGTCCTGGAATAGATGCTAATGAAATTAAACAACCCGAAGCGGAACCGCTCTGACCTCGGGCATCGACAAAATATGAACCAAACTTTGAATAACTATTTCTCTGACCTCGAAGAGCTCGGTAACAAATCTTTTCTAATCCTTAATTCCGAAAACAAATATTTGTTTTCGGAAGGGCTCTATATGAGTTACGCAATGCGACCAGCATTCCCCAAACATGTTTGTAAATAAGCAGCACACAACAAGAAAACACAATAGAAGAGTGCCCCTTTGCTTAAGTTGTACGAAAGTTTAAAATAAATAAATCAAACTCGTCGAGTCATCGCTACCCTGCTGCTGTATTGGCTAAAATAGGTTCTTACCGCCGTGGACTGAGCACATAGCGTTTTTCTTCCCTCCATTACCTCCTTGGTACGTTCTTGGTACGGCGTGGCCATGAAGGAACAATCCAACCCCGTTCTACGGCATCGTTTAACCCGCTGATGACGGCGCTGATACGTCCTTCATAAAGAGCTAAGATTTTATTGAGCCGTGAAAAGGAAGCATCAGAAAAAAGGGCTTCGCTTTCACACGCAACCTTCCACAAATCGAATGGAGATCGTCTATCCGATTGGATTAATCACAATCAACCGTAACATCGATCGGTAGGCTGAAGCAAATTGATCGGTCCATTCCCACCGGCACCGTCCACGATCGACGATCCGTTTGTCTTACCCACAATCGTCGATTTAACGATTTTGTTTATTTTACAGATTGTAAGATTTAATGGAACGGCGATGTTCCTGCTAAACTATGTTTTTGAATACACCCGGCAATCGAGCACAGGGTCTATAAATACCGAATTCACCCTGAACGAACGGTGGCCACGTTCTAATCGACAATGCATCCTCGGACAGTGACTGTCGGTGCCAATATTAAATTCAAATAAACACGGCCCCACAGTTTGGCCGTCTTCGCCGAGGTTCAACGATTCTCGATGCAGCTGCTGGGTGTCAATTATTGTCAATTGCAAAACTAGCACCTTCCCCCGGTTGCAGGTTTGCCGGCACGAAACGTGTGGCCCTGGAATGCACTCGGGACCCGGCCAGACAGCATACGGAGCCAAGGCCGCGCGGGCGTCTTTCAACTGGCACCGATGACTTCAAAGGAGCAGCAGCAGCAGGCGCAACAACGACTGCAATCGCCCGGCGATGGCGTTGTCGAGATTCGTTGACGTTGCACCCCGAACACCGGACCGCTAAGACGCCAGCCTTAAGGTGACGTCGGCCCGACGTCGACGATTTGCCAAGGCGCTGGGCGCTGCACTGCTTGCGCCATTTAGTTGTTGCAAAAATTGCATATAGAGTAATGCTATCGACAACCTGTCCGACAACCCGGACACTTGGGGGGCGAAATTTTCGGAAATTAAACTCATTATTACCGGCAAACCCGGGGTTGGCAGCCCCGGGAAACGGGAGCATTAAACCTTCACCTGTCCGGGTTCGGCGGGTTTGACACTTTCTGGGCGGGTGCATCCTTTGCTGCAAATTTCGCGTCGTTCGCCCTTCGCTGCACTGGCGCACTGCACTCGCGACATTGCACGTCCCGGGGCGATTCTCGTTGTTTATCACCCAAAAAAAAAACTATACGTTAAATGTCATTTATTACCGTTCGAACGAAGACACTTGTTTGCAGACTAATTTCTATTTATTGTTACGCTGTCACCCCGAGGACCAACTACCAAACTTCCGTCCGATGTCTACTTCGATGTCAAATGCCCTAGCCCTCTCATTCGGGTGCATTTATCTTGCAAGCAAATGGCTTTTTGATGGCCGCCGAAGCCTACTTGATGTCCCCGAGCGAGACCAAGCAACGGGCGCCCGAGACCCGTTGCTATGCGCATAGCGCCCGGGCACACTAATCCTAAACGATTGCGGTTTTGTCGGCTGCGTCCGCAACTCGGTATCATGGCGGCATTACTCTGCTCGTCTGCCTATCTGCGGCACTGCCTGTCATGCGTGTAGTTACTCCAATTCGACGCGTTAAAACATTCTCCTGCGCAGCAATAATCCCCCGGCAGGGCAAAACCGAGTGGTCGAACCCGTTTCGGCACCGAACTAACACCGCCGTGGCCGTTTATCGGGCTTCAGATTCCAGCGGCCCGGCGAAGTCTCGCTAATGAACGGACGCGTTGGCATTTGGTTAATCCTGTCCCGCCCCCAGCAGGAGCTATCAGCATCGACTTCGCTAGTATAATTAGATTCATGCAATTGCATGCTACCAATCGGTGGCTGAGTGGAAAAACCGGCCCCAGGAGTTCGCCTGGGCCATTTGGCCTACTGGCGCCCCCGGACAGGAACGGTTGATGCATTGTTGCCTGGCGAAGACGAACCATCGGAACCCTCGGGGGTCCGTTTTCGTGGGGCTTCCGAAACTCCGAAACTTCATCACGCATTTACTGTCAGCCCTCGGCTGTCAGTCCGGTCCGCCGGTCCGCCATAAATAAAACAGTGCTACTTCATTATCGAACGTTATAATGCCTCTTAAAACGCATTTAAATTAATTTACGTTATCTTTGCGACCATATTAACTACATTAGTTCGACTAAGGGGGTTGCACCGTGCAGGAAGGTTCGCAAGGTTGCCAAGTCTGGCCGGTTGGGGGGGCAAACTTCCGAGGTGGCTGTAGCGAGGCAGTGGCTGCTCTACATTTGGCCCCTTCGGGCTTATCGAAAGTGTTTTGTCGTTGAACAGAAATCAATTTCGCCAAATCTGATGCGGGTCACTTACACTCTACGCTCTCCGTCTCTGTCCCTTTTCGTTCGTTCTCCCTTTGGACATGCAAGAAATTACTTGCAACATTAGGACGACACGACAGATACTGCCGGGACTGCGCTTCCCGCAGTCCCACTTTCGGTCCCATCTTCCCATGCTTGTCGCCGTAAATGCACCTCTCCCATTACTCAGCTTACTCGTTTCGTATTCGTTCTTGCCCGCCGGGCCATGGCATGGGGAGCTTTTCTCGTGGTTTAGCGCTCACCCTCGGGCTGGGCCGAGGCTTCGGCGAAAGACTTAATCCGAAAATGCACCATAATAACAGCCAACTTCCCGTTTGTTGCGCCGCTCGCCGCTGAGTGCCTATCTCCGTTTCACGCTCGCGCCCGACGGCGCAGCCCGACGAAAGGATACATTAACGGGTGTTTAAGTTTTACTGTGTGTGACCCTCCAATTTAATTGACGATTACCTTTTTAACTACTGCTTTTTAAGCCGTCGGGACCGTCGAGTTGCTTAATGCGGGGCCACGCCACGCGGTGACGTTTGTGCTTTAAAGTGTGCCATTAAGCGCGTATGATACGCGTGATCCTCGTGACTCTTTCTTAAGCCAATTGCCAACCGGGTTCTGGTGGCTTCGATTGTGCATACCAACATTACACCGATCTCGATAAAATCCGACAAAGTTTAGCTTAGCTACGGACGGAATAATAATATTTGGCGCCATTCGTATTATCGTAAGACACAAGCGTGCCTTCGGCTGCCAAGCTGGATCCGAAAAGGACCTAATCGGGTATCACTCGTTCCGTTCCGAAATAATCCTACGGCGCGGCGGGCAGAGAAAGAGTATCACAAAACGGAAACCCCAAACATCCATTCCGCCGTAAGCCCCGAAGGAGCCCTTCTTGTCGACGAAAATTTGTTTCCAAAAAGCGTGGCCCGAAAAGGTCATCGGCGCGGCATTTAATTGGGAGGCGTTTCAAGATTTCACCATCGGCCGCGTCTGAGAGTCGAACGGTCCCGTCTCGTTCGGAATTCCGGCCCGGCCGCCCCGACGCACAACCGCTGGAACATCTTGTAAATAGTTCGGTAATGTTGTTGGGCGCGGCGCAAGATAAGCGCGCCCGCGTCGCTGACGGTGGGCGCAACTGGTCCGCGTTCAGGATGACTCACGTGGTGCACGAGCCCCGACTGGCACGGGATGCGCGATGCGATAATGTTTCACTTCCGTTTCAGCGACCTGTTTTCAGCTTCCTTTTCGCCAACCGATGACCACCTGGCCCTGACAGGCCGGGTCCGGGGCCGTCTTCACCGCCGTTTGGTCCTTGTTTGCGCCGCTTCGAATGGGAAGCCACTTGGCAATGCGTGTTTCGGACCGAAACAAAGTCAGTTCACCCGGTCGCCTAGTATGTGTGATCAATGGAATCATCCATCAGGAGTCCCCACGCCCCCGTGCTAGGACCACTTCCACTCGCTCGCCTTCATTAGTCGAATCGATAAATCATGCGCCACTCGGATGGCTACGGCCTGAGGTCCGCTGAACAACCGAAACTCCGCTATCACGCTATCCACACACCAAACAACCACAAGCCCCGGGCGCCCAAAGAGGTACAAAGTTCCAAATCTAATTATGCTCCGAGTACCGGAGCCCCCACCCCCTCGAGCCACCCCAATGATGTTCCGTTAAAGGCATAAAATCGTTACCAGAACCCGTGCCCACGGACGGCAATCGGTGCAGCTGCTCCAGAATTGGTGGCGGTGGTCTGACAGAATGTGCGAAAGTGACGGCCCGACCGCTCCCTTTCCCCTTCTGCGCCCGTTAGCCCAGCTTTGGCCGCGGCTTTTTCAATTTAATTCGCGATTTCACGGCCTTCCCGCGGCCCTCGAGTGGCGCTCGAAAATAGACTCGAAACAAAATCGCACCCCGACGCGCTCGCGTCGGGACCTCGTGCGGATCAGTTCCGCTTCCGGGCAGCCCTCGGAACGGAGCTTCTAAACTAATTTAGTGCTCTACGCAAACAATGGCGGGCCCGAATGGAGCCGTTGTTCCCGATCGGGGTCCGTGTCCTGGTGTTAGGCTGGGTGTTGGTTTCATTTAAATTTACCCCGGCGACGATGACTCGGCGACGCAATTATTCGGTCAACGGTTGGCTGTTAATTTGAAAGGTGGCCATAGCGAATCGCTTCCTAAATTGTGGCCCACAATCCCGCCCGATTGGACACGTATCACACGCCTTCGCGCCTTCCCGCGGGATGATAATGAACGCAATGGCGGCCGGATTGCAGTGCGTGCAGCAGCAGGACCCAGGACACAGGAAAGGACACCGCCGAAGAGGCAAACCATTTTCTAACGGGGGCTTTGTCATTCAACACAGCCCCGACAGCGTACGGGGTAATTCAACTGTCCATGTTGATATGTTGTGGGCCAGCTGCGATCAGAGTGGCAGAAAAAAGCGAGCCGAACACGGGCACTACATCCGTTTCGAAAAGGACAGCCGCAGGACCGAACGGCCACGGGCACCGGCAGTGGAGTGGTGTGAAAATTGATTAAACAATTTTCAACCACCGTCGTCGTGCCCTCGCGCTTATCGGAACCCCCCTTACCTAAACGCTCGGTTCGGTCAGGGGTCCCGCCGGTTGGGTCGAAGGTGTTGGTATCGCTAAATTCGATTTGATTTTAAATTTTATTATATTCATTAGGGTGGCTTTCGGCGCGTTCGAAGCATTTCGTGGCGGCACGGAAGCGTTGGCCGAGTGCGGCCAAAGTGCTAGTATGTAGCACGCGCACGTTCAATAAACAATTGACAGGCCCGCTGTCGGCCCGGAAGTGTGTGCCGAGTCCTGCAGAGGGGGGGGGGACCGGAACCAGACCGGTCCGATGGGGCCCAGCAAGTCGGAACGCTTGCCGATGAACAACTTGATGATTGATTTTCTGCTGGCGTTACGCTGTAGATCTAATTTAATTTAAGAACACCAGTTCTGTGGTGTGGCCACATTCGGAGCCGAAAACTTTACAATATCTGAGCCCCGCGCAGACGAACAGAAGTTAACTAGACATTGGGGCAAGAAATGGCGCCGCTTGTTTGTTTTCAATGTCGTACAGTGCGCGGCCGATAAACACGTCACCATGCTAACGAGCCGAGTTGGCTGTGGAGTGCCTGCCCAGTGTTAACGGAAGATTAATTTAACGCGCGAATGTAAGAGATTGAATTGTTTCGTTTCCATCACCCATCGATTGCAGCTCGTCAGCATGACCTTTACCAAGCCCGATAGATCCCGATGACTAGCGGGCGACCCAAACCCTCCCCCCGCTATGCTACTGCGAAATGTCAACAAGGTGATACACACCAAAAAGTAAAGGCCTGCGCAATCGAACTAATTCGTTCCATTCGATCGAATCCGAACCAATGATGTGTGTAATTGTGTTCCGCGCGGCGAACGGCGAAATGAAACCAATCAAACGCCAACCCAAAAGCCAAACGGGAGAACATCAGATGGCGCATATTCTGTCGACGCATTTCCGACCGGATACCGGAATTGTCATTGTCGATTCCGGTGCACGATTTTATTAAATCAACCGCGCAAAACAAACCCGTGCTTCGAGCCATTTTCGAGCAGTTACTGCTCGAAATCGATCGAAAGTCGACTAGCACTGAGCTCTCGAAGAGTAGGCTGCGGCATAAATTAGTTGGGCGGTGGAAATACTGGAGATAGTTAAGGGCGTAAATGGGTGCATAATTTTGCCTTCAATGTACCTCGCACACTCCGTGCACTTGATTTTCGAACCCGCTCGGACCCGGGCCTGAAGGTAAGTGAACAAGTGAACTTCTTCGTACGTTCTAAGGGTGGGGTGTTTTTATCGCAGCAATTACCGTGCCAAAGTGCAAACAGTTGCAGCACCCTGCTGCACACACGGCAGTGTCAAACGGGCAGGGACCCCACACGCGAATTCCTGGCCCCTGGGCGCTGGGTTTTTATTACGCCCTCCGCCCTACACACTCTCGAGGGGGGCCACTCGAGCGTGGCTACAATAAGCATCATTACGCTTTTCAAATGCAGTGAAGGTGAGGAAAATTCAAATTATCGGGTCCGTGTTTTTCTTTCTGGTGAGTGTTCGGTTTTTTGTCTTTGCAAAAACCCCTCGGCCCATAAAAAGGACCTCGGGGCCGGCTGACGCACAACTTGCGAAGGGGTTGAGTTTTAAATTAAATTTACTTTTATCTGCCAGTTGTTTGTTCGTCCTCTTCGGAGGTGTTGCAAAGCCGAGCTGGGTATTCAGCGAACAGGAAGGGCCAACGGTGGGGGTTCTGTAATGTTTTAAACCATCCAGAATACTCATCCAAATCGCTTGACTCACATCATCGTGGCTGCGGCAGTGCGGTGCGTTATCGAAGCGGCAGCGTAATGAACTGGCAAAATCACTACATAAAACCTCACGGGCAAACATGAAGTTGATGCTCTCCGCGTCATAATACGTCACAGTCCACCGACTCGCCTCTCCGTTTAGGGCGAAATCCACTTAAGCAGACACGGCCACATGATAGCTTATCGCACTCCCGTCAGGGATGCTCCATACGCCCTGCGCCCTGGGGAACCCTTAATGGATCCACCGGGTGCTATCTGCTCAATCAGTTCGCGCCTCAACTCTTATCGCGCTAATGAAATAATCTACTGAAAATCGCCAAACCCCTGCTTCGGTGTATAATTGGAAAGACTGCAGTGTCGTTCGCGCGAAACGTTCGCTTGTTGATTTAATTGATTTTTCATCCCCGCGTCCTCATCCTGATCCCCGCGACAGGTGCGCAGAACACTTCGTCGTCCCCGCCGACCGCTAATCCGCTTACCCTCGGACCGAATTAAAGTTCGTTTGATTGCGCAAATCCAATCAACGGCAATCGGTTTGCAGTTTCCCAACCCGTGCCAAAGGATCGCGATTTTTGGTGGAATATTGCCCGATTAATGTTCCGACATCCATCTGCGCTGCGGAGCGGCCCGAACTAAGGGGTTTCCATTTGCCGTGGCCAGTTTGGCGCACGCGCAAAGCTCAATTGATGGTGCATAAAGTAACCATCTTTACTACGATCGGCGCTAGTGGGTCCTTCGGAGGCGGTATCGAAGGCCCCATTATTGAGGCTTAAGTTTTGCTAACAATCGACCGGAATAACGGAAGGGAATTAAAAATTGAACCCAACGGGTCGGATCCGGGCGAAACGCATCCAATCATCCGGAACGCTGCTCGGCACAGGATGACCACGGACCAGGTTCACTCGTTCTCTCTCACTCGTTCCAGTTAAGCTGATTAAAAACATCAGCAAAAAAAATCAGATCTCGGCTCCGAGAACGGGTATCGATCGGCGCAAACGGCGCGGCAAACAGATCAATTAAATCGATCAGCATTCCTTAACCTAACTTAATTACCGATCACGAGTACGCGCCCGGCTCGCGCGTGTGTGCCTTGGAGTCTTTCACGGGCCTGGACCCGGTTGGAAGGCGTTCGGCCCTCACCCGTTCGGTGCCGTTTGCTGGCCCAAAACGCGCCCCGGCGAAACAATTAAACTAATTGTCAAACGTTTCCTGCAATTAACCGCGCTGCGATTGAAGGTTTAATTTGTATTTATTTATTTGTTCCCCTATCGTACACCGTCTCGTAGCACTCGTTCGGCCGTAATCGATCTGAAAAGTGACCTCCGTGACTCGAGCGGAAAGGAGACGGCCGGACTAATGGACCGTGGCGTGGACGCAGCACGAGCATCATGTTATCAATTTGAGATTGTTTTACTCGCCTAAATCTCAGAGTGGCTGATCCTGTTCCGATCCTCAAAAAGCTGGTGGCGCTACAATCGATAACGGTCACGGAATGTTAATATTTGCCTATCATCGCTCAACAGCGCGGCGCCGAAGGCGATCGAAGCGCAGTCTTCGGTTTCGACCAGTCGAACACGTGTCCGTTTGCCCGATGCACACACAACACACAACGAGGCCAGGATTTATGCACGATCGATGATTGTTATCGTCGCCCGGGATTGTGGATGGTACGCGTTTCAGTCCACAATTGACCTTATCTCCAATTAGTGCGCCGGTGATAAGGCGGGCACCCGGGCTCCGAGCGCAACTCCGTAATCGATTTATGTCAACATGAGTGATGGTCGATACACACCCGCTCCGGCCGGACCCCTCCCGGATCCCCGCGATGATTAACTATAATCGACATTACCCGACATTACCCTGCGGTGCGTGCGGTTGGCTTCGTTATGCTCGGTCCGTTGTTTTTGTTTATCTGCTTAGCTTAATCCATCAAACAGTCCCCCTGTGGACCAACGTGGCCCGGTCCGGCACCGATTCGTCACCGACCCCACCCATTGTGGGGTTTGATCGATTGGGGAGGCCCCATTTTTGGGGCCCACGGTAGGGCCATCTCCGGCGTTAATCACAAATCGGTGCTCGGAGCCGCGCAACGATCGGGTGACCGAAATCGATTAACCGGTAACCGGGTGGACTTTTGCTGAGCTCATGTCCGAAATCGAGCCGCAGCCACCAGGAATGCGATCAACTTAAGTCATTACAGCTCATTACTTGGTTTAATTGGTTTTTGCGTGGCATTTGCTCGCTCCATTGTGAAACACTTGAACAAAATTCAATTTCACACTTCCGATTGGGTGCGATCGATTTCACAATCAGCAGCCGATTGGATTGGCTGGTCACCTGTGTTATCACCAGCTGGGTCGCTCGATTGGCAGGATTAGCCCTCTCTACATTAATCACCCATCCCGGTCCGGCTCGAGCGGTGCACTGGCCGCGTGAGCCTGAAGGCTGCCACTGTCCTGTGAATTGCTTGCACTGGACTGGAGAGCTTTTTATTTAATTACAAAACTGAAGCCTGTCGCCTTGTGCGGCCAGCCGGTGGGCGCCAAAAGGCTTGCGATGCGTGCGGATGCATCGGGCTGGCCGTGGCGAGTCGATTGCTATCGATTCTCGTGCCCGATCTCGCTTGTTAACGGTTCAAATTAGGCCCTTGTCCCGATTGCGTGATAACCGGTTGCCATCGGAGCGAATGAAGTCAGGAAACCCATGCCGTGGGCTTGTACCAACCTCCTCCACTCCACTCCTCCCGAAGGTCTCCCCGTTGCGGTGCGTCCAAACGTAAACGTTAATTTGATTAAGCGATACCGCGTGTTTTTACGCGATGGCCCGTCTTTTCCCGCTTTCCCGGGACCCCGGCTATCGCGCGACACGAAACCAGCGTCGGCGGCGCTCCCGTTTGGCGTGTGCGTGTGGCTCCCGACATCCTCGACCTCTCTCGGCGGCGCACTTGTAGCCTGTCAAAATGTATGCTCCGTGTACAATACTTTTCACTTTCGCCGCCCGGCCGAGTCGAAGCCGCCCAATCGGTCTGCCATCATCATCGACCCATCAACCGCGCACCCGATTCCCCCTTCGTGGCCCGTCTACACGTGTGGACCAACGGGCCGGCGGAGCACATTTACTGAGTGGGTGCCGTAAATTAAGCAAACAAACCTCGCGATAGCGGATCGCTACTGCCACTGCCATTTCCGAGGCAGAAATTTATTGCTAATTGAGTTAGGAGGGGCCTCGGTAAGTGTTATTGTGCGATTAAACACCGCTTTGTTGCCAAACCGTTTGTGGGCCTTGAAGCCTGGAGCCGTGTTCGCCGCGCGGTTCAAGAGGTCACTAAAGGATTGCCACAAAATCAACAATTAACTCGATGACAGAGCATTCGCTTACACGCCGACCCGAACAGCTCTTCGATTGTAGCTTTTTCTGGGATTCAAAAATAAACACAAGTAAAGAAGATCTCACCATTAGACGCGGGCCAGGGCCAAGAGCTTCCGTGTGACCGGCGCCACCGTGGTGTTAGTACCGTAATTAATTAGTCAAGCCCCGTGTTTACAAGCTCATTAGGGGCAAAACTTTATGGCCTTTGCTGACGCGATACTGTTTGCGCCACTGTCTTACGCCCTCGCCCGAACTGGTTGTGCGCGCCAGTTCCGTCGCCGCATCCCTTAACCCGTTCCAAACACGCGCAAACAAAATGGCTTCCGACGAAACGGCGCGGAACGACCCCGCGGACGACTCCCCGTTGACAGGACGGAGCGCCATTCAGCTCGCCACTGAATAGCGCTGCGCTGATTCAAAACGTGCTCGACTTCTCCGCGGCCCGCCCGTAAGCGATTCGATTTAATTTATGTTTAATTAGAATTTATTATTATGTCGTGTGTCCCGACGGTTCTATCGGGAGCCTAATTGCCGGAGAGCTTGTGTGTTTGGGGTTCGTGTGCAATCAAAATGGCACCAACAAACGGGTGGCGTCCGAGCGCGAATCGCTAAATGAAGTCTGTGAAGACTCTAAACTCTTCACCGATCCCGTCAGCGACCGCGCCAGGGAGCGCACACGCCAATCTCACGTCCATCTCGCCGGCCCCAACACGTGTCGAGAGGCACGGGCCCCGTTTCTTTTATGTTATTTAATAATAAATAACGAAAGCAACGACGGCCCGAACGGTTCCACAACTCAACCATTGCCTCGAAACGGACACAAAGCTAAGCTACATCGCGGCCACGCTGGTCCGGTGGGCACTCGGTGGATGAAAAGTTAATGATCACATTTCAATTTTCGAACCCCCGCCGAGGCAGGGTGCGCGCCATTTTCTCGGAGTTTTCCGTCCGCCGTCGCCGCGGACCGCGGACCGGCGGGCGGGAAATCAAGGAAGTTCAAGCCTAATGATGAACATAAAAATGTTATGTTTACCATTTTTGACGGGTGTGATTAATGGCGAACCATCGCTTTTCCCCGGGCGGCCGGCGCATTGTTTTAGGTGGAGCGAAACTTGGCCACCGAGCGGGGGGAAAATGTTTAAATCCAACACGGACAACCGACCGCCTGTACCGTGTACTAGCAACCGAACGAGAACGATGGCCACTTCAACACCGTTTCGGAACACTCGGCGTCGGTCGGCCCGGTGGGGGCTAGCTAGTTCGCATTAAGCCTGATGTATTTAGATCCTGCAGTTTAAGACCACAATTTCCATTTTTCGCCACACGCGGAACGCCAGAAAGGAGAAACGGGGCGGTGGCGACGACGAGGACGACGACAATCAATTCGGCTTAACATTTACAATGCTAATACACCCGGCACATCTAATGGGATTTCTCTAATGGATCCTCGATAGCGCAGCTCTACTTAGTCACACTAATGAAATGGCATCAAGGCTTCCCTTCCCGGCCTGATTTTAGATTAGTTGTCGTGTGTGTGTTGAAAATGGTCCACTCCTAAACTCGTATCCTCTCGAAATAGCGTTTCGAGCGTTTAGATTCCATTTTGAGCGGATGGCCATTTTGGAACGGGATCAATGTTCACAGCCGCAGCTCACATGTTTACGCTTCCTTCCTTTTGACTCTGTTGCTCCTCGTTTGCTCTCTGTATCGGGTTGCCGAAGCAATTGCAAGCGCAGCGCCAGTTCTTGTCGTTGTGGCATTTTTATGCAGCTGATTTGCGGTCGGATAGCTGGGAACGGTGGTGATGTGATTAAGGAAATTGCGTAATTGGAAGGATTTCCGGCGATGATTAACTCGTTCCATTCCGGACGTGCGCCAAACCGCAGGATGAAACAAGCTAACGAAAGAAACCGCAGGCCATCGCCAGAGCCGGGAGTGAAAACCGCCAGCAGCAAATATTTGCATGAGGAAGAGAAGTCTTCGGAATATTCCGTTCTTTTAAACTATTCTTACCTTTTAAGCAAGTAACACGCCGGCCACGCACGATCTGTTTTCACTGCCGCGCACGGAATCCTTCGAAAGTGGTGATAATTGAGCACATTCGCTATCACAACCAGTCAGTGTAGTGTATCTGGAACTGCATACTACTTCAGGCTGGCGATAAGACTCGCGAGCATTTCGCAGCTAATTGTGGCTAATTGAATACCGAAGCACTTGAGAGGGAATATTTGCGCACCATGTAGGCCAATTGCATAATTCACTTGAACCTTCCCAATCTCGCCCAGAAACACACTCGCTCGCCGGTGGAACTGGCTCCTACACACGCGCTTCAAAATAGGCACAAGGCGGGCTGGGTCGCGAATGTTAACTGCCGTAACTGTTGCCGGTTGAAGGTGCTATATTTGACGCCACTACGCTCTTCGCACCACCAGCGACGCTAACGGGACGCCGGGTTTCGCCACTAGGTACTTGGAAAATGGAACCACTTTGCTTGCAGAACACTCGACGCATCCGGCGACCTGCCGGCGATGACCACACGGTACCAACGGACTTATTAGCTTCCAGTATCACTGCACGGGAACGAAGTCTACACGTGGGGTGTCAATTCAATTACCCACCAGCTAATTGCGTATTTTCTCCCGCTCAAGCGCTGATGGCAGTCATTCTTTCGGGCGTCCCGTTTGATCTCTGCTGCTGCAGTAGCTGCAAGCTGCCCGACGCTAAACAGCCCACCGTTGATGCGGCCCTATTATCAGCAGTTATCCTTTTGGCGTATGAGTCAATGCACCGCGCGCTGTGCAGTCCCACCTTTGCTGGAAGCGCACCGAGGATTTCCTAACCTTTCCACTTACAATTTTCACCGGGTGCGATCGGTGAGTCTCCAATGCAGGTTGATCTAAGAAGGCTGCACCAACGAGCACCTGGAAACGGCGGGCTCCCGACGGGCACAAACGGAGGGAACCAAGCGAACGAACGGGTTACGTTCCAGAGAGTGACGAGCGCGTCGACCAAACTGCGCAAAGCGAACGTCAAAAGCGAACTGAAATATTGCCCTCACCTGTAAACAAGGTAAGCCCCGGCATTGGTAAATAAACCGGTTCGCGTGCTATCGTGGTAAATAAAGCCCATGGTAAATAAGCGACTCACCTGGTCTTTCCGCCATAACACAACAACGAAGGAGAACTGCTAGACCACGCCCAGTCCGCCGCGGCCATCCAATCAGCGGCGAACACTTGCACTAAATCCGGGAGAACAATTGAATTTCTATTAATTCTACATCGGGATTGCAGTTATTTAATATGTGAAAGGTATCAAAATGATTGAAATGAAAATGTTTCGATTTAAATCTATTTTAATTATATGTTATGCCACGTGGGCATTGACGAAATGTGATTGTTGGGTTATGATACTGATACTAAAATATACATGTGGTTTCTAGTAACCCGTAGTAAAATATGCCGACTGGAATATATCGACTAAGAGGTCCTGCGAAAAAAATCACCCAGAAAGGCAGGATTGAATTTTAACGACAAACGATCCTACCAATCCCGCTGACGTTATCCGTCCTTCGTCCTTCGTACAAGGATCACAGCCCAGCACAGTCGTCAATCATTCATCGATGCACGCCTCCCATCAACGCACAAATCATTTCCAATCGAACGGCGCATAAAGCGTCCGGTGCTTAGGTACGCTTTATTTGTTTTCGAATCTATTGCTTATCGTAAATTAAGTGCGGTTGACTGCACTATCAAAATGTTATTGTTTTTGATTACGATTTCCTTACAGGCAACATTTGAACTATCGGTTCAAAAGTCGTTAGATTCTCATTCAATAAACAATGTGTTTACCGATGTCTCAAAATTCAAACAAAAAAGTTACATGGAAAACACTTACTTTAGCAACGGCTTGGTAGTATCAATCACTTCCTTTTATGAAATGAAAGCACACATCACAACAATGGGCAAATGTAAACTGTGCTTCTTACACTGTAAACCTACCGATGGGAAGGTTGGATGCGTGAAGAAACGAATTCGAAGCACTTCTCCAACGGAAATTAAACGCCCGTCTGATAGCCGCTAAGTGATCTTTTTGATGCTGCCAAACAACAAAAGACGATACATGCTTTGATCGGTGAAGTGCTGGACATTCGTTAGAAAGCGTGAGAAATTGTGAATGACAGGGGCCGTAAATGGACCACTTCCTTTGTAGAGGCTTCTGCATTGAATGGGTTAACAATAATTCATCCCAAGTGTTTATAACGACAAAAGCTTCCCGAAACTACATCCTGAGTTTCTTTAGCTTATTGTATCGTTTCACGTTGCACAAATGTTGTAAATTTAAATAAGAGCTTGCGATAAAACCCACGAGATCCTGTTTGGATCTATAATTTCGACAGGGTGAGAATTACAGCTCCTTGATAGATGATTAATAGTCTGAGACCAAGAGCTCAACAGTCCTGGCAATGGATAGTACCTAGCCTGAACTCACCAGAAAGCATTAGGTGCGTAACCGGGCCAAAAGTTTCCACAAATGACCCCAAAAGGTACACAGTCCAACGTCGAAGATATTAATGATCAGATAATGAAATTTATTTTCGTCGCATTCCCAACACTGGTGAACATGATTGGTCAGATTCGGTCAGTTCCAGATCCGGTGAGCTTATCATTCTAGTACATCTTAATATATTTTTAATTTGATGTTAACTAACAATCGCATACACGCGTGTGACCAAAGGCCGCTAATTATACCAATGGCAAGTGGTACTAAGGAAAGGCCAGTATTGTGTTTTTTATCAAGGCATGGCTACGAAATCCTTTCAGGTTAATTTATAGACTTGGATTTTCAATGTTGAAGACTGGCTATGGACTAATTATGGGGTTTTTATCACCTAAATGCCACACAACAAAAGTAAGTTAGGAATTGTATATATATATAAAGTTTGCCAGCATTTTCCATCCAGAGCTTATCCGATTTGTACAAGAACAAGTTTATGATGTAAATAAGAAATATATCAATGCTTTTGCTTAACACCATCACCAAACGGAACGGGGGGAAAAGAAAAGCATGTGATCTTTTATCCACAAGTTTGATCCACAAACATTGGGCCTTAATGAACTTCAAATTAACGCGATCACCATTGCCCAGCGGGGGTCCCTCTACTGACGCGCGCACAAATCAACAAATATCAAATTATGACAAGCTGTTCCAATGAGAGGGAAGACGAAATAGCAAATCGCGCTTTACATCAGGACGTTTCAAGCTTTACATTTTCTTGACCACTGCTCCACCAAACGGTGGAAAAGGAGAAGGCAGTCAATAAAAGGGTCCAACACCCCAACTGTAAGGCTCGCTGTTTGGAGTACGAGACCACAACGAAAGAACGAATAATAAATGAACAGACCGAAAATAATTAAAATTTGATATAATGTGTCGTAAAAAACACATTAAAGTAAATTTCTTAATGCATTCAACGGGCGACGGTTTCCAACAGCCCATTTCAAAGATAATTTGTGTTCGCGCGTTCGGATGCGGGTTTTTGGGCGAGAGAAACAGTAATTGTGAAATGAACTTTTCACAGCACAATTGTTCGAGAACTCATATACTACTTTATAAAACGAAAGCAGATCTGCTGAAAGATAATTGAGCTACGCGATGTATTTTAACTTCATCGTCGTGCAACAAAAGATCGAGTATCCTTCCTCAAACAAGCGATCCTCAAACACCTATCGCGTGGCGCCGTCCTAGCAGCGGGATACGGCCCTAGGTTCCGAATCAATTCGAGCCCGTGGAACGCGTCGAATCGCAGGATGTGCACGGTCCGGCGCAGGCGTTACAAGTTAAGCAATAAATCTAAATTACATTAAAATTGGATTCGCTTTCTTTCCACGGCCAGCCAGCAAATGGAATTCTCACCCTGTATTAATGTGTTTTTTTATCGTAGAACGGAGATTTCTGTCGGATCGTCTGCACGATCAGGACTCGAACCGATCGCCGGTGTACACAGGCACCGACTTAGCAATCATTAATAGAATGACGCAGCATCGACGGGATCGGGAGCTGTACCATATATATTGCTGAAGGTGCTACCTATCCGCCTGATTCCTTGGGAGATCCCTGGCGTCTGCTTGGACCTACGAACAAGCCCGTGCGTCTGGGTCTAATTTCCTACTTCACTTTCGATCTAATCTCATCAGCAACCAGTCCACAGTTGGATAAGATCGAACACGGACTGGCCCGATCCAAACAAGCTCTTCAATAACACGGGTAGATTCCGTTGATTCAATCCATTCCCGCAGAATATCGGCACTGAATAAGATGCATGTAAATTACGTAATACAAAAAGTATCCTTACTAGAATGAATAATGTCAATTACAAACTCTATAGTTTAATTCCTCTTATCTTATCACGGTCTTCATCAAGACTTATCACGGTAAGATTTGAGCTACTAAAATCAAGATAACGTCGCGTTGAAAGCACTGTGACGTTCCGCCGAACCCGATGGCGGTGGTCCTTAATCAATAGCATCCCATTACAGGCTCATTCATCTAGTCACTGCCCGAGACCTACTTTATCCGATTGGCCCCGTCGGCATCGGCCATCAAACCGGTCAACGGTCGATAAACAAAAATTCAAATTTCTCTTTTAATTACTCGGGACGACGCTGCCGGACCGCTGCCGGTCGCTTTGGAACACCAAAACCTCCTTGCACTGGGGGGACTCCAATCCAATTCCCCAGCATGAGATGCCAAAAATCGCTTTAGACACACTCGCGTGGTCTGTTTGCTCACTGTCCGCGCGCGTACAGGTTGTGTGCCCGTCGAAAAACGGAACGCTGGTAGGAAAGTAAATCCAATTAACATTATCTTATAATCTAATCAAAACAATGCTTCGAATCATCGGGCAGACGGCGCGAAAGGGGAAAGGGCAGCCCGGTGAGGCGATTGTTTGTACAAAATGAAACCCAAACCAAAGTGAACAAACTTACCGACTCCTCCCTGTTCTCTTCGGTACCGAAAACGGGCAGCCACTTCGACAGCACTGAATTGATTACTCGCATTCGGGGGGGACATAGAATGGAGCCCCGAGGCCTGCCGGGAGCCTGCCGAAGTCCGATCGGTCCGAGCAACGAAAAAAAACGGAACGAGTATCTAATAGGCGAACTTAAGGCCCCAAAAGATTAACCGAGGGAAAAATCTAATAATACCGAAAACTAATGTCTATCAAATCGCTTTAATGCGGTTCCGTTGGCTCACCGTGGCTGTGGTAAGATTAGAAAAGGGACGGAAAAGGGAAAGGCGAGCGTAGCCGCTACCGGCCGGCTACTGTTCGGATTCGTTGATCGAAAACAGCTCAAACGATCCGTCCTGCGGGTCCGGGCTCTTGGCGGCTAAAACAGATCAACTACGGACCCGGTCGGGTTGGCTAAGCGTTTCGCTAGATTAAACGTCTCGATGCGCAAGTGCTGCGGCGTGAATAAATAAGCGAGCCCCGATTGATAAATTAAAAAATTCCATCGCCAAATTAATTGCCTACGAAAACGGTGGCAAAATGGACATTCGATTCGTCGGGTGGGCCTCGAGGATCCGAGGCGATCGGGAGACGAAAACAAACCCACGGTAGCGTAGTAAGGTAGCCCGGTCACTATCATTTGTCATTTACAAGCACTTAGATTACCCAGGGCCACAGGCCCTGATTGGTTGGTCAGTGTATACTGCCTTTCTGAAAGCAGACAGAAAAGTTGTTTAGTTAACAAACCAGGAACTCAATTTCGTGCGAGAGTGATATAATCCATGTCTTTGATCATACTTTGTGCGTTGGCCCACAAGAAATTTGTGTGGTCTCTGTGTTCTGAAGAGAGTTATTGAATTATTAAAACCCATTTGGTCGTTAAGCGACCCCAACAGATTTAGTCAGACGGTTTTGTCAACCATCCTTGCCCAACAAATCACCTTGATCGATTCATTGCCCATCAGACAATGCACTAAATGTTCTCTCATCACCCACGGGTCGCTGGTCCCGGGAATTGCATCATCATTGAGCTTAACGTTTGTCACCTTTCCGAAGGCGCGTGGGTTACCGCTGAAAAGCCATTAAACTCACATTAAAACTGCCCGCACCGGTTCGCGTCGGTACAAGATCCCCCGTTGGTGTGAATATCCGTTTATGTTAATGTCCCCTCTGTCCGTGTAAGGCAACGCACAGTCACAGAATCTTCTTCAATCAAAGTCCCAAGATGGACTCCCATAATTAGACAGCATACCAGTACCAAGCTAGAGGTACGACGTTTATCTGATGTTAGCCTGTTGCTGGCCGGTAGCGCCATATGCGAACCATAACTCGAGTGCCCATCAGCGAAACCCGGACAATTGTGTAACCTCACCGCAGATAGCAAACAAACCAAACCATATTCCATTCGCCTCAAACACTATTATCAAGCCCACTAATTTCGCCTTAAACGTTAAACGATTTCGGTTTTACTCGCGGTGTGGTGGCTGCTCAGAATCGCCCAGCTCGCACCGTAGGAACGAGAGTTAATAAACGCATCGGCGGGGGGCCTTTAAATTGCTTAAACTAAATACAATGAAAAAAAACGAACCCGCGCAACTGAGAAATGATTCCGTATGCGCCCCCGGGGCCCAAACCATTCAGGACAATACCCGCCGGTGGGGTCCTTGTAAAACCGAGGCCCCATAAACGGAACGCACGCATCAAACGGGCTGGTCTGGGCTGCCCCATTCATTCCAAACATTCGCACCAATTTTCCAATTCATCCTCCGCCGGCTGCCATATGCATGAGATAATGTGTGGCCATCTTCTTATTAGCATCCACTAGCCCTTGTTAATCGGAACGGGGCGATCTGCCCGGGTTGTGGTCTGCCGGTGAAAAATGGTTAATGATACCGCGCACCAATTGAAACCGGTCAAACAACTGTTCGCAGGCAAATTATTTAAACAAACATTGCGGTTTTAAATGTCCGCTTTGCGCCGGGCCGGGATGCGTGTAATTTGTTCCGATCCGATCCTTACCATTCATTTGCTGTCCCGAGCGGTGCACCGGCATGGTTGTGGTGGTTCGACAACCCAAAAAAGGATACGGTTGATAATTTGAGTTTAACAGATTTTATCGTACGACCCAAAACAATGTGTAGCGCGCATGAGATATCGAAGAAATAATTTATGATCCTCTAACCGCCGGAGCAATTGTTGGAAGGAAGGCTCGATTAACGATGACGGATGGTCGTGTGGTCGCAAACCCCGAGCGGTTAACCCATTTGAGGTGGACCGATCGGCACCAAACGAGATCATTACCGATCGCGGGGCCCGTGGCTTGCATTTCCATACCACAGCGACCGGACCACGGGCTCCAACCGGACGAAGTAAATGGTTGACAGATGGAGTTGTGTGGTATGGTAATGGGTAATCAACAAGATATCACGTCCTGCCCGCAAACAAGATGAAAATCACTTATCGATGTTTTATTGCGAACGGTTCCATTTGCCAGTGTTCGGCCAGGTTCCGCGTCTAGGGCAGGAAATTTGATTATTTATAAAACAAATGACGGAATTATCGCTTATTACGATTCCCTGGCGCGTGATTGACCACGGGTGTACGAGGCTCTCGTTTACCATTTCTTGATCGTTCGCTCGCCGTAGCGTCAAATCGGGGAAGAGGTATCATTACCTCTGCGAAACCCAGGGCTCCACCGAGGGATGGATTCGATCGGACGAATGCAATCGTTGTAATTCGGGCAACGGTGCAAGCACAATGCATTGTTCCCCTGACGCCTTAGGTGAACACTGTTGGGCTAAACGAATGCACACTCTCGCGGGACGGTCGATCTGCGGTCCGATCCGATCCGACGCTGATGAAAAACTGTAAAAGATCAGCCGAGCTAAGGAATTATCAATTACATAAATTATGTCCGTCCCGATGCCAAAATTGGCCCTTCGCTTTCACTCTCCCCATTGAAGCCCGAATGTAAATACGAAAATATTACGATCGGTTCTTGCGCGCTGGACCCCCATTAAAGTGGCTGCCGGAGCGCGGGGAATCGAGAATCACAACCGAGGCATCACCTCACCAAACGACGACACCCCCTACGGTGTGAAATTGTAATCGATTTTTGTCCATCCCGATTCCCCCGTGCTGGTGCACCATTTTGTTTTTCGGCCCGTGATAAATGACGAATGCGGTTCATTAGGATTAATAAATGTCAAACAGAGCCACGGTCGTCGTTGGCGCGCCGTCCGATCCTTCGCTGGCTTGATCCGCGCGGAAACTAATTTCAGTTGTCGAGATCATGACAACGTGTCAAAGCGGGCTAACCGGCCGTTCGTGGTTCACGCTCGCCCCGATCGCCCATGTTCCGTTATTTATTGGCTTCGGTCCAGGGAGATTACGGCGAGATAATTTCCATATCGCTTACGGAGGAGCCATCGAACACGATTTAGATTGAGGTTTCTTCCCGTCCGCCCCCCCCGGCCGGTGTTTGTTTTCCCGGGCGCAGCGCAAAAGGGCCTCGTTAGGGCACGGTGCACAAAACGGAATTCCTAATCAAACACGTGTTAACGAATGGAGCATGTCCAGGGCGCGGGACGAATTCCCCCATTCGCCGGAGCTTTGGTGATGATGGCTTATGTTGCGCTAAAGAGCGCACGTCATGCTGATGAGATGAAGCACTAAACTGGCAACTGGAAGTGGCATACGAAGATCCGATTTATTGTTGGGGTTTCGAAAGTCATGCTCGTGCCCGGCGGCCGGGGTCGCGTGTGGCCGACGATGGCCGACGGAAGGTTGTTTTCCTATTCAGGACAAAGTACCCATCGGACAGGAATGTGTGAAAATTACGCCGTTCTATGGCAAACAAATTTATTTCACTATGTCCCGCCACTGGCCGCCTAATCGGGAAGACGGTTTGCAATTAGCAGCCCCAACCGGGAAGCGATCGTCGGCAACCGGTGTCTGTCCTGTCCTATTTCTAGTTGTTGATTCTATAACATCTGCGTACAGCGAGATCGAGACTGCATTAGATTTTCTTCTTGTGCAGAGTTCCTTCAACTATCATTAATGCATTAACTTTACTTAGGTTTCAATTACTAGTCACCCATGGACCGTTAGCGAGGACCTTTTAAATCAGACAAACAGTATCTCTTATAAGTATAACCATATGCTTCACGACAATTATTTGCTCTTAGTTCTCATGGTTTCAACACACATGGTGATCGTCCGTTCGATACCGTAAGGCCGTCCAGCCCACCCAGCTGAGCTCGTTTTAATCGCTCATTATCTAAACCATTGCCCTCAATGACAAGCGCCGCCATCAACGCAAACGTACGTCTAACGAAGCCGCCCTACTATTACGTCTATCGACCACCGTGCGTTTCCGTAATGATTTAATTTGGCCACCCCGAACCGTTTGTGTCCACAGAGTGTGTGTTTTTGGTGATTGTTTTGGGGTCCAAATCAAAAGAAAGTTGCCGTCCGGGGCGGCGGCGGTGTCTGTTCTCTGCCGAAAGGAGGAAGTTGCCGATAATTGCGGTGCCGGCCGGAACTGTGTGCGCTCTAAGCGCCACAGAACGCCCCGTGAATGCTGCGAAGCCGAAGAAAGTCAAAGATCCCGCAAAGCCGCATCGGCCACCTCCGTTTGGCTTCCGGTAAAGGTTCCAATTATGCTACGGGCCCAAGCTGCGACCCACACACTGCATCTGCTGCAGAGGCCTTCCAAAGGTTACCGACTTCTAGAGAACTCCCGGAAAGGGACGACGACGAACGAATGTGGTCACATATGGTCGCAGAAATCGATTAAAAGAAGGACCTTGGAGGAAAGGCTTTCGAAATGGCACCATGACTAATAGGTTGCCTTTGCCGTTTTGCATAATAACGG